>NW_004798235.1:81198-83698 GCF_000002075.1 Aplysia californica | reverse complement strand
CTCCGTCGAAAAAAAATTAGGTCGCTTCTGCTGCCATGTTGAGTCATGGTCCATGATACCAGGGCTTGCGGAAGATATTGTTTTCCAAATGAGTTCATACAACAACTGACACATTTAAAAAGATACAAAGAATTCTTTAGGGGTATCTCGTTGTCAAGAGGTACGGTGTTCGCCTCTCATTCAATAGGTCCCGGGTTCGAAGCCAGACAGTGACGGAAAATTTTCTTCTCTAAAATTGTCTCCTTTCACCCACTTTTCTGCTCTCTAACCATGTTCTGTCGTCTGCTTTCATTTCCACTTTCCGCCCCTCGCCCTCCCCCCTCCCCCCCCTCTTCTGGGCTTCTGACTCCTTCTGCTGTCTTTCTACTTCTACTCCTTGGCGCATTCTTACTCCTGGTTTTCAGCCACACCCCTGATCTTAGGGTAGGTAAGATCCAGCACCTAGCCTTATTGGATAAGACCGAAAAAAATCTCAGAGGTCCCGTGTGCAAGTTGTGCACGTTTAAGATCTCTTGGTGGTCCTAAAATCTATAAGAGTAGATGCTTCGGCCGCCAGCCGCGAAACATTCAAAATTAATTCCTATCAAAATTGAAAATGCTTTAATGTGTCTCTCGCGCTCATATGGCCTTTTTCGATTGCGAGCGCCGTAAAAAAAAAACTTTAAAAAAAAGAAGTAAACCGTTATCATCTTTCCTTTCCAGATCTGGCGCCCGACTGGAGGTGGTGCACTGGAGTACTCGTTAGTGGGAGAAAACTCGGTCACCATAGCCTCTGGTGCTGACAGTTATTTCTCGTTCACTGGAGCGGACCGGATATACGTCCAATCTGGTGACGTCATCGGCTGGTACACGCCAGGCAACAATATAATCCTACACACGGCGTACGGGGGCGGAGCGACTGTCAGTGAAACCTACGTCATGACCGTAAGCCAGCCAAGTGTGGGAAACACGCTCACTCTCTCTGGTTTAGTCCAGAACAATGTATACTCGATCTACGCCACCGTTGGTGAGTTACCGCCCCCCCCCCCCCCCCCGAAGTCACTGTTTCTAATCCTGAGGTGTGTTTGGTCGGAGGGTGGTGTGGTGTGGTGTGGTTTGCTTCTTCTTTCCTATCAAACATCATTCGTCCTTTCTTCTCCTCCTTCTTTTGTGTTTGTTACTTTCTTTTAAGCACTTCTTAAGTCTAATCTTCGGCACTTATAGTGTTGCAAGTGTAGTAAAATTCTTACTAAAACTAAAAACTAACTCTTATGTCCCGGTAGCTTAGTGGTTAAGCTACTGTAACCATAATCGTGGAATTGTGGGTTTGGGGGTTCGAGCCTCAGCTCGGTCCGACGTTGTGTCACCGGGAAAGGCCTTTTACTTGAATTTCCCATTTGGCTCGGTCTTTTCGGAGACGGACGTTAAAAACAGAGGTCTCGCCTCTTCAATAACCTGATAGTGTAGATAGGGTCCTATACCCAGACCTAGGGTGAGAAAGGCAATGGTGATGATGATAGGGACGATAGAGGCGTTAGGCCCCGCGCCCACCTGTTATTTTTTGCCCACTCCAGGCAAAGCATTGCATTTGTATGCAAAATAAATATTACATTTTGCTTGTATCACGCATAGTTTATCGTGCAACACGATTTTCGTACATGCACGATCTTTCGCCTTGCGTGGAATCTGCAGCTGCTCCTCGATTCACCCAAGAAAACGTATAATTTTGAACCGTAAGTATATTTTTGGTCCCAATTTCGTTTAATATTTGCTAGAAATAATTGTATTACATTAAATTCCATACATTTGAGCCATTCTTAAAAGCAATTGAGGCAATAATTTCGATCTGAAGGCTTCATGGTCTAGATTTGGACCTATCTAGATCTAGATGAGCTCTATGAAGCGTCAAACCACAGACTCGAGATTTTGCCTGTCTTCGATAATCGGCAAATGGGCGCGCATCATTTTTTCGTCCCTCACATTCGGGCGATGACGTCACGAAAACGCATTGCCTGGAACATACAAAAAATTAATTATAGTGAGCGTCCCACCTTAAGCCTATACATTTCACCATGTTCACCTCAGGTCCTCCGTCCTCCCCAACGTTCAGCAATCTGGACCACACCGTGACGGGTCACAAGTTGAGCTTTGTGGTGGGCGCCACAGTGTACACAGTCCTGGCCTTAGACACCGACACAGCGGACACGGTGACCTATAGCTTGACCTCGACCACGCCCACCTCCGACTTGTCTCTGGACACTTCAACAGGCAGGTTCTGCCCCGGGGTTTTAATAGTTTTATTCACCCCGCATAATTTAGCAAAATTTGATCATTTTTTGGGCATAATTTCTGATTATTTTCCTTTATCATTCTTTGTTAAAATTAACAGAATCGCATAATTCCACATTTCTGGGCTCAGTTAGCATAATTTCAGATTTTTTTTCTGTGTATAAAACCGCGGGGACAGAGTAATGGGCTGAGTGAGCTGGGTGGAGAAGGACCGGCTTCCTCCTCCTCCTCC
>NW_004798235.1:77618-79611 GCF_000002075.1 Aplysia californica | reverse complement strand
GATCCCCCCCCCCCAAAAAAAAAAAAGTGTATAAGTGGAGTATTTTACTTTAATTCTTTCTCAGAACGGCCAGAAATGTCCGATAGACCTATATACTTCTAATGTAACGACTTGTCTCACTCATCCTTTGATTGATCGATTGATTGAGTAGGTGTTTTACGGCACTATCGACTCAATTTTGGTCATGTAAGTGCCATCCTTTGACCACCAGGAGCTGTAGCGTTCACTACTTCCCCGACTCTCGGCACCTACACTCTGTCAATCAGAGCCTCAGACGACTGCGGGAACACGGTGGACGGGACACTGACCATCGAGGTGACCAACCAGGATCCGACTTTCAGCAACCTGGACCACACTTTATCGCAACCCAAGGGAGACTTCTCCGTCTCTACAACTGTCTACACCGTGCTGGCCACCGACGTGGACTCAGGAACAGACGGAGATAGCTTGACCTACAGCTTGACCTCTGTCACGCCCACTGCGGACTTCTCCATTACTTCAGGCACCGGTGAGATACACTTGTGATTATTACTTTTAGTCTTAGTAAGATTTATACGGCACTCGTAACACAATAAGGTCATATAAGTGCCGAAGAATAGATGTGTGACAAGAGAGTAACGTACACAAAAAAGAAGGAGGAGAGATAAGGACGATAGATGTTCGATAGGAAAGAAGGAGCTAACCACACCAGAACACCCACCAACCACCTACGACTATTACTTTGCCTTTGCTTTACTTTGCTTTACTTTGCTTTACTTTGCTTTACTTTGCTTTACTTTGCTTTACTTTGCTTTACCGGCCTCTATTACCTTAAGGTGTCGAGGGGAGAAGCAAACATCTTTCTCTAATTTGTTGCACCGCCTGTTGCTTGGTTATAATTATTGTTTTAACCTGTATGATATTTGTAAGGCCATTGTAAACCAAATTTCCTCACGGTGATCAGTGAAAGGGGAATGTTATTTTAATTAATTAATTAGCTCGTTCTTTTATTCATTTATTCATTTCTCTCCCTCTCTCTCTCTCTCTCTCTCTCTCTCTCTCTCTCTCTCTCTCTCTCTCTCTCTCTCTCTCTCTCTCTCTCTCTCTCCCTCTCTCTCTCTCTTTCTTTTTTTCTTTCTTTCTTTCTTTCTTTCTTTTTTTCTTTGGTTCTGCCTATGTTAATTAATTAATTAATTCATTCATTCATTCATTCTTTTATTCTTCCACTCATTCTCACACACATGTCCAGGCGCTGTGTCCCCGAGCACCTCGGCTCTGACGCTGGGTACGTACACACTGAGTGTGATGGCGTCTGACTGCTGTGGGGGGACGGCGAGCGGGACGCTCACCATAGAGGTGAGGGTCATTAATGTTTAAGTCGAGGATGACCATGGAGGTGAGGGTGAATGTTAATGTCCACGTTGATCATAGAGGTGAGGTTGATCAATGTTTTAAGTCGACGCTGATCATAGAGGTGAGATGAATTAATGTTGATAGCGACGCTGACCATAGAGGTGAGGTGAATTAATGTTAATGTCCACGCTGACCATAGAGGTGAGATAAATTAATGTTAATATTGTTAATGTCGAAGCTGATCATAGAGGTGAGGTTAATTAAAAGTTTATGTCTACGCTGACCAAAGAGGTGGGTTAATTAATATTAATATAGTTAATGCCGACGCTGACCACAGCGATGAGGCTAAAAATAATTTTACTTTCGAGGCTGATCATAGAGGTTAAGATCATATATTATGTCGATTTTGACGTTTACAATAGAGCTGTCTCCGTCGTTTTATGCAAAAAATAAATAAATGAAATTATGCAAATTGATCCCAAAAATGTGACATTATGCGATTATGTAAATTTTAACAAAGAATGATGAAAGAAAATAATTAGAAATTATGCAAAAAGTGATCAAATTTTGCTAAATTATGTGAGGTGCATAAAACCACGGGGGCAGATAGAGGTGAGGCTAAATATTAATTTCGAGCTGACCAAAGAGGTGAGGCTTAAGT
>NW_004798235.1:73620-77518 GCF_000002075.1 Aplysia californica | reverse complement strand
TTGATTTCCAAACTGACCATAGACATGAGACTAAAGAGGTGGTGAGGCAAACGTTAATTTCGACACTGACCCTAGAGGTGAGGCAAACGTTAATTTCGATGCTGACCCTAGAGGTGAGGCAAACGTTAATTTCGACGCTGACCATATAAATACTATATGGGGGATCTCGTGGTGTAGAGGTACTGTGTTTGCCACTCATTCAATAGGTCCCAGGTTCGAAACCTGATGGATTTTTTCTTCTCTAAAGCGTTCTCCTTTCACCTCCTTTACTGCTTTCTAATCATATTCTGTCATGTTTTTTTCACCTCCACTTTCAGCCCCCCCCCCCCCTCCTTTCTCCCCCGGGGTCCTGACTCCATCTCCTGGTATATAACGACATTATATGGTCGCCTTTAAGGACGAGCGGGCTAACCCAGATTTCGGGGGGTTTCCAGAAATCTTGATCTACACTAAACGTGGGCATTGCTCTACCTTTAGGAGAAGTTTAGTTTCATTGGTGTGAATATTTGTTTGGTTATAGAGAAAACTCTCCTTGTCTTTTAAAGAAACTGAACAAGGGGCAAAAACTTTAACTTCGATTTTCTCAAAACAGGAGTTTTCGGGATAGCCCCCTTATGCTTAAAATCGACCTTATAATTATCTTTTTATCGTTCTTTCCTCATCCTCCCTGTTCAGGTGATCAACAACGGGCCAGTTATCGAGTCTCTGCCAGCTGCCGTGGACGTCAGTGAATCAGCCGTGGACGAAACAGTTCTACACACACTCACGGTCTCCGATCTGGTGAGTGGGTGGTTGGCGATTGCTTTGGTGTGGTTGGCTCTTTTTTTTTCATTAAAATATCTACCCGGTCCTTATCTTTCCTCCTTTTTTGTGTTAATAGATCTCTTGTAACGCCTCTAATTTTCGGCTCTTAAATTAGTGACCTCATTGTGTTGCAAGAGCTCTAGTTAAATTTTCTATTTGTAGTGATACTGTGTATTACGTGTATCGAGTGAAGTTGATAATTTATTTATTGTACATTCACACGTATCGTATTTATCATTGTTAACCAAATCTGTTTTCTCAAGGGGATCAATACTCATGGGTGGGCTAATGGAGGATCCCACTGGTAGGTCCCATTTCGTTTCTTTCCCTCTCTTGTTTCTGCCGATCTGTATAAATATTTCTTTGCAATAAGCGAACCTTATTGTGTCGATATACGAAAATGACAATGACAATGAACTCTTTATTCACCTCGAACGAAAATAACAATGATATTCTATTTCATTATCATTTATTGAGTATACTTTTTTGTTTTAGTAGAGGTTTTACGGCGCTTGCAACTGCATAAGGTCATATGAGCGCCAAATTTATCATACTGTTTTTCTAATCTACAATAGGACGGAGACGACATCACATGTAGCGTAAGCTCTTCCCCTTCAGGTCCATTCAGCACCAAATTCGTGTACGACAATGGAAACCTGACGAGCGCCGTGATCCTCCAAGCCTCCCCCTCTCTCTCCGCCTCAACAACGTCAAGCTATGAACTAACAGTAACGTGCCAGGATACCAGCAGTGCAAGCGATTCGAACACACTATATGTCTACGTCACTCAAAACAGCGTACCCGTCATCTCTAACCTGCAGAACATGACGACCATCTCGTCCAACTTGTCCTCCGGAAGTGAGGTCTTCAGAGTCTTGGCAACAGATCCGGAAGGGGATCAGACGTTCTTTTCTTTGACTTGTGTCACTCCGGCGTCTCCCTGCCCTTTCCAGATTTATTCTACAGGAGCGATTCTCTTGTCTAGCTCTTTGACCGGGACCTCAACAGCTGGGTAAGGTCCATTGTACACTTATCTGTCCCCGGGGTTTTATGCACCCCGCGTAATTTAGCTAAATTTGATCACTTTTTGCATGATTTCTGATTATTTTCCTTTATCAATCTTTGCTAAAATTAACAGAATAGCATAATTTTACATTTTTGCGCTCAATTTGCAGAATTTTAGAATTTTTGTGTGCATAAAACCGCGGGGACAGACTTATCGTGCAAATATTCACACTTCAACATAAACATAAAGTGGTCATCGAGCGATGAGAATAGTGATACAAACCTTGTACTCTGAGCTCAATTTCTAAATTTCTAAGTGGCCAGGGGGAATATTTCTTTGAGTTTAGAGAAGCACACGGACACGATAACGATCATTTAGTTTTGGGAAATAGCAAGCCAGGCCAACAGAAACTACAGAGAAAAAGAAAAGAAGCAGGTGGCCAAAAAGAAAAGTTTGAGCGCCAAATGGAATAGGTCTTTGGTTGCAAACAATTGCAGCAACACCGTTAAAAAAGACATCAGTAAGAACAAAAGCCGAAATGCCATACCTGAGTGAGTAAATTTTTTTTCTTATAACGTTACCTCCCACCTACCCCCCCCCCCCCCCCCAACCTTGGGTTTCTCCCCTATTCTCAATCCACGCCCGGCCGCCAAAATCACAAACGCACTAATATAAATTGTCGCTTTTAAGGACAAGCGGGCTAACCCAGATTTCGGGGGTTTCCAGAAATCATGACCTATCCCAAAAGTGGGCATTGTTCTACCTTTTGGAGAAGTTTAGTTTCATTGGTAGGTATATATGTTTGGTTATAGAGAAAACCCCTTGTCTTTTAAAGTTACTGAACAAGGGGCAAAACTTTTACCTTCGATTTTCTCAAAACAGCAATTTCCGGGATAGCCCCCTTGTGCTTAAAAGTGACCAAATAAACCCTACATAAATGTATGCATATATGCACATATCTTTCAAATCCCTAATTCCCCCCTCCCCCCTCCAGGTACGAGGTCGACGTGACGGTCAATGACGGCCAGACCACAAGCGGCACACACAGGCTGACCGTTCTTGTTGAAGATCTGAACACTGCCCCGTCACTCACGTGAGTCTCGCATGTTAAAAAAAACCCAACAACCAACAACAACAACAAAAAACCCAACAGTTTCTCCGAGACATTTTCTCTTTTCACTGCCTGGCCCGAGACTGTCTCGCGTTCTCGGTTGAACAGTGAATCGTGAGTAGGAGGGAATTCCTATGTGCTTCCCGGGAATTTGAGAATGTTTCTGAGTTTTCTATGGTCTGCAAGGGTAATAATAATTAAAACGTTAAGGGCAGAGAGCTTGCCGTTGAGCGTGGTATGCGCTATACAATTGCTATTTGAATTTAAGATTAATTTCAGCTCATATCCTCCACTTGGGATTTTTGTTTTTTTCAAGGCACTTATATGACCTCTTTGTGTGGCAAGGGCCGTAAAATGTTTACTAAAACTTTAAAATGAAATAAAAGGGCTCTCGAGGCATAGAGGTTAAAATGTTGGCCTCTCATTCAAAGGTCCCAGGTTCGAATCCGGGTGGCGACCGAAAAATTTTCTTTTCTAAAATTATCTCCTTTCACCTCCTTTCCTGCTCTCTAGCAATGTTCTGTCGTCTGCTTTCGTCTCCTCTTTATTCCCCCACCCGGTCACCTCCTTTGCCCCCTCTTCTGGGCTCCTGACTATTTCTGCAGTCGTTCTACTGCTACTCCTTGGCTCCTTACTGCTGTCTTTCAGCCACACCCCTGACCTTCTGGTAGGAAAGATCTACACCTACACTTCTCGGACAAAGGCGAAAAACTCGGAGGGCCCGTGTGCAAGTTGTGCACGTTAAAGAATCCTTGGTGGTCTAAAATCGATCAGAGTAGGCTTCGGCCGCCACCCGGGCAAAATTCAAAATTTCCGACGAATTGAAAATGTATGGTGTGCCCCACGCGCTCATAATATATGACCTTATGCAGTTTCGAGCGCCGTAAAACAGTTACAAAAAACCCCCCCAAAAACCAACAACACTAAAATCTGACGAATGCCTCCTCCCCCCCTCCCCCCAACCTTTTTTCCCCGCC
>NW_004798235.1:66767-73520 GCF_000002075.1 Aplysia californica | reverse complement strand
CTGATCTTCTGGAAGGAAAGATCTACACCTAGCCTTCTCGAACAAGGGCGAAAAATCTCGGAGGGCCAGTGTGCAAGTTGCGCACGCTAAAAATCCCTTGGTAGTCTAAAATCGATCAGAGTAGGCTTCGGCCGCCACCTGGGCAAAATTCAAAATTTCCTACAAATTGAAAATGTATGGCGTGCCCCACGCGCTCATATATGACCTTATGCAATTGCTAGCGCCGTAAAACAGTTACCAAAAGCACAACAAAAAAACAACACTAAAATCTGACTAGTGCCTTCTCCCCACTATGTACTCCCTCAGTAACCTCCCTGCCACCGTCCAGATCGGAGAAGACACAGCTATCGGCAGCGCCATCTTCACGGCCTCAGTGTATGACGAGGACGGAGGGTCCGGCCACACGTTCACATACAGTTTCACTCCGCCGGCGGGCACGGGGATCTTCAACACTGACGCCACTTCCGGTGCTATTACACTGGCGGCAGGTGCTTTCTTTACTTTATTACATGTATTTGTTTTTAACCTTATCCGTGCGTCGTGTTTTAATATCGTATCTATACGGCATGGGGAGCTCTGTGCCCCCACTTTCCAAAAGAGGAAATTTACTGGTTAATCCGATCCGTACGCTTTGCATAGCAGTCTGTCAAAATGATTTTTTTGAGAAATACAGAAAGTTTCAAAGAGAACTTCGCACTTAAAGTTTTCTAAAATGTGAAGAATACAACCCCTGGGGTACAAAATGACCCCGGGCTTGCGGATAGGGTTAAACATTTCTTGTTAATTGCTAGCTTACTGAATAAGCATTTATTTTAGTTTTGGTAAGACTTTTACAGCCCTTGCAATACATTTAGGTCATATAAGTACCGAAGATAAGAGGTGTTACAAGAGAATAACAAATATAAAAAAGAAGGAGGGGAGATAAAGACGATAGATGTTTGATAGGAAAGAAGAAGCAAACCACACCAGACCACCCGCCAAGCGCCCACTTTCTTTACTTTATGATTTGTTTTTGAACATTTCTTGTTAATTGTTAGCTTATTGAAAAAGGGTTTGTTTGAGTTTTGGTAAGACTTTTACAGCACTTGCAATACACTTAGGTCATGTAGGTGCCGAAGATGATTAGAGGTGTTACAAGAGAGTAACAAACACAGAAAAAAGAGATGAAGACGACAGATCTTTAATAGGAAAGAAGAGGCTGCCAACCATCCACAGTAATAATATTTCTTTCATTTGTTGGTTGCTTGTTCTTCGTCTGTGGTGTAGCGGTTAGTCCCTTTGTCATTGCACGCCGATGTCGTGAGTTCGATTCCCGTGTGGGGGAGAACTTCTACTGAGTGTCTAGGTCTTTCTGATGGGACATTGTATCCTTCTCAGCCGGACAGGTAGGGTCGAAGCCCGCCTCCTAAGTAACCTAGCTTGTGTCGATGGGGGCGTAAAAACACCTGTATTAAAACACAAAAAGATAATGTTCGTTTTGTTTGTTTCTGTTTGCGTGCGCGAGTGAGTGTAAGTGTGTGCGTATATCTGTGGGTGTGTACAAGGTAACACCGTGTTTTCATTAGCAAGAAACTAACTGAAAGGAAAAAAGTAAAGAAAAGGAAGAATCCAAAATAACAATAAAGGCCAGAAAAGGAAATAACGGAAGGAAGAGAAAATGGAAATTATGGCACCAAAAAATGGTGTGGATTTGGGGGAGGGGGGGGGGGGGGCGATCAGTGTTCTTTATCGTGAAAACTTGGTTTATAGGGAGCGCCCACGTACGTGATCGGGTCGGGTCGGGTCGGGCCGGGCCGGGTCGGGCCGGGCCGGGTCGGGCCGGGCCGGGTCGGGTTGGGTCGGGTCGATCTGGTAGTCGGGGCTAGCCAAATTGAGGGCGAAGAGCGGCCATCGTGGCACAAACCGATCGACTCGGTCGGTGACCTATAAAAACAAACGCATTTGTATTCAGGCCTGCAAATCGCGCTATCGGGTGTTTGCAGCCAATCACAACAAGGCTGAGTCACGTGTCTATGTTGACACTCAAAATCCGGTGGCGCCCTCTTCGAAAAAGTGCAGACTTTGCGAACAGAGTTACCCTACTTGTGTGAAAAACAAAAAAAAGCGAAACTAACGAACTGTGCTATTCCTATTCTTCTTCTGGAGAAACGAAAGAGGGCTTCACAACAAAGACTAGAGCACCATCTGAACAAAATGCGCGGACTTCCGGGGACACTTTTTTGGCAGAGTGAACTAGAGCTATCTGCTTATGAACAATCTTTGATAATAGAAAATTATCGATGTATCTATTGCAACCTTGTTTATGGGACTCCAGGCTGCCACAACACTGCAACAGGGAACTGCAGAAAGGAGCCCTGGAAGCCATTGAGGTTAAAGGTTTCTCTACTTTAACTTCCAGGTCGTCGGGTACAATCGTGGCGGGGCTGTAGTGTGCACTGAAACCACCAGAAAACGACCCAACCGACCCGATCCGATCCGCTCTCGCAAGTGGGCACTCCCTCTATTACGAATAGTTCCCCAATCGTAACAGTGACGCAACGTCATTGTATCTCAGTGCAGGGAGTCTCCGCCTCACACAACGCCCCATTGTCGTTCATTGAGGAGAGGCGAGCCATTCTGGTAACTGAGAACCGACCGAGTCTTCTCACGGTCATTGTTTTGCGGCTATCAATCTAACAGCTGTCACTTCTCGGTGTTGCTTGACATTCAGGTGGACACTGTCCACCCACCACAGGCTACTACTTCTAAACTAAGAAAATGATATACGTGGGTGCTTGGTCGGTGAACTGGTGTGATTTGATTTGCTTTTTCTTTCCCACCAAGGATCTGTCGTCCTTGACTCTCCTCCTTTTTTGTGTTTGTTACTCTCTTGTAAAACTTCTAATCTTCAGCACTTATATGACCTAATTGTATTGCAAGTGCCGTAAAACGCTTACTGAATCGAACCCCCTCCCCCACCCCTAAAATACGAGAAGACACGCCTTGGAATGTTAGAAGAGCTAACAGTGATAAGGTTGAAAAGCTATAACCTTTAGCTTGTTCTCTTTCGTGTGTCAGCGTTAAACAATTCTAGCTCATTTATTGATTTACCAAATGCGCTTGAAACTGTGCACGGTAATTCTGTAGGCCAGCGACCAAACAAAAACATTCGTTCTAAAAATCTTGATCCAGTAATAACATTATTTTTTCAATGTGGGCCCTTCGTTAAAACACCGCCTTTTTGGGTATATACACAGGGTCACTGCAAACAATGATTTTTTTTTAACAATAGATTTAACAAAGCCTTCAACTTACCCACTTTGAGAGAGTGACACCACCCCGCCCCAGCATGTCAGGGTAAGCTTGTAGTTTTCCTCCCTCCACCGTGTCGACACATCCACGTGAATATCGAAAAGTGCTCATTCCTCTTTAGGACCGTGTTCCATTGGCGTGTGTTCAAGTAAAAAACGTGGTGTTGATAAAAATAGGTCCCCTTATTCAGATTTTAGGTGTGTGCTATTTAAAAACTTTCCTAGGCCTAAGGCTTTACGTTAAAGAAAACGTGCCCGAACCTCAAGTTGCAGCGTCCTTCACTAGATTCTTACTGGTTGTTAGATTTTGTTGGTCATCCAACTTTAAGACACGCATGCAAAAACCCGAAAAGATTTAGCAGAGCGATTTGTATTTTGCTTTTTTTGCTTGTGGTCAGACGAAAGTGAACAAGCCATAGCACCGCACTACGACAAAACAATTAGCCAACTATTTTGTTGTGGGTTGTGGACAATGAAAATAAGCTTTGTGTTGGTGCGGTTGGCTTCACCGATCAATTTGACTACAACTGACCGACAAAAGCGTTGGCCAAGTGTTTTGTTGCAGTGCAATTCTAAGCTTAATTACCCACACGTTTTTCGAAAAAAGCAGGCCTCTTGGTGATATTTGTAACAGGATGGTTGGTACTTTTCAGAAGAAAAAACCAACAACGAACAAACACGAGGCATGCCTACTTTTTAAAATTAATTTTCTTTTTGTTTGCATCATTAAACTGCTGAAGGCATAATGTGTTATTCTATTATCATTTGTCGAAACCCAGTTGCTTCTCGGGGTCAACAAGTTGGTCTTGCAATAAAATGTAGAGGTCCTCCCAAATTGTCTTTCTCATCTTAGTTGTAGTAAGTGTTATACGGCACTTGCAACACAATAAGGTCATATAAGTTCCGAAGATTAGTAGAGGTGTTACAAGAGAGTAACAAACACAAAAAAGAAAGAGGGGAGATAGAGACGATAGATTTTTTATAGGAAAGAAGGAGCAAACCACACCAGAGCACCCCCAACCACCCACTTTTTCATCTTAGAACAATGCTAACATGCTTATAGATATGGCAAGACAGGTTCTGAACAAGGGATATGTTAATTAGAATAACGAATGCAAACGAAACTTGCATGCTGACTGAACGAAATTTAACAACTAAGATAAATAAAATTTGGTACGTTATGCCGTATTTGTAAGTCAATCAACGACAACATACAGAGTTGTATAATATGAAAATTTAGAAAGAGGGAGGTTAGTAAAATCTTCCTCAGAGTCGAAACATTTCGAGAAGGACTAACCTTGTTTTGGAGACCCAGGGAGACCTTGTTCTTGGTAGGCGGTAAAATGAGGTATAGGATGGCATTAACACCCGTTTCAGCACTGTGCTTTGTTAAGAAACGGGACTTCCGAATTGAATGTCGTAGAGCACTTTTGACTACGAATATATATATGGGATCGTATGCACATTAAGTTTTGCTTGGGAGGAGGTATATGTATGTAATCGCTCGAAATGGGAGTCAAATAAGACAGCTTAAAAAAAAAAACATTCGTTTATAAATGGTCGCTTTTAAGGACAAGCGGGCTAACCCAGATTTTGGGGGGTTTCCAGAAACCTTGACCTACACCAAGAGTGGGCATTGTCCTACCTATAGGAGAAATTTGGTTTCATTGGTGTGTATATTTATTTGGTAATAAAAAAACAAACTGTCCTTGTCTTTTAAAGAGACTGAACAAAGGGCAAAAACTTTAACTTCGATATTCTCAAAACAGCATTTTTCGGGATAGCCCCCTTGTCCTTCAAAGCGACTAAATAAAGTTTGATTTCTCTCTTTGTTTTTGCCTGCAGGTTTGAACTACCAATCCCAAGACAAAAGCTATAACGTGACGGTGACCGTGCAGGACACTCAATCTTCTTCCTCTTCGGCTGTCTTGACAATAGATATCGTAGAGGTGAACCAGGTATGTATTTTCGTACAGCGGATGGACCCGGTATATATGGTCAGACCTGAGTGTGTTGGGTTGGGAAATAGCGTACCCGCTATCGCACAGTAATATATATTTTTTCGTTTTGTAAGTGTTTTACGGCGCTGGCAACTGTATAAGGTCATATGAGCGCGCAGCACACATAAAGCATTTTCAGTTTGGTAGGAATTAATTCGTCTCATCTTTCTGTCCCCACCCAAATGTCCCTGGTTCGAATCCGGGTAGCGACCGAAAAATTTTCTTCTCTAAAATTGTCTCCTTTCACCTCCTTTCCTGCTCTTTAGCAATGTTTTGTCGTCTGCTTTCGCCTCCACTTTCTGCCCCTCCCCATCACCTCCTTTGTCCCCTCCTCTGGCCTCCTGACTCTTTCTGCAGCCTTTCTACTGCTACTCCTTGGCTCCTTCTTACTGCAGTCTTTCGACCACACCCCTGATCTTATGCTGAGAAAGATCTACACCTAACCTTCTCGGACAATGGCGAAAAATCTGAGGTCCCGTGTGAAAGTTGCGCACGTTAAAGATCCATTGGTTGTCCAAAATCGATAAGGGTAGACTTCGGCCGCCATCCGGGCAAAATTCAAAATTTCCTACCAACTGAAAATGTTAAAATTTATCCGCGCGCTCATATAGCCGTATGCAGTTGCGAGCGCCATAGTACCCCCCAAAAATGTATAATGTGTGAATTGGGGCACCAACCATCTACTTTATCTGTAATTTACTGTCAATTCCCACCCCGTCTTCCCTGTGTCCAGGCCCCGGTGCTGTACCAGACGAGCTACCAGGTGGAACAGGGCGAGGGTTCGGCCGGCACCTCCTTCCCCTCCCCCGGCTACAACGTGTGGGATCCTGACGGAGACACGCTCACTTACAGCTTCGGCACCGCCGCCAACACCACCACCGGCTTCCTCATCAACAGCACCACAGGAGACATTAGCTATGCCGTCGACATGGACTTCGAGGACACTTCCAGGTACTGTTTTTTTCTTTTCCTTGTGGTTTATGAACGTCCAATTTTATGCGCCTCGAATTAGAGGACTCAGCCAGGTCGCACAAAGACAAGGCTGATGTTATTTAAAGTTATTATAAGTAATTGACGCTTATACGAAAATTGGTCGCTTTTAAGGACAAGCGGGCTAACCCAGATTTCGGGGGTTTCCGGAAATCTTGACCTACACCAAAAGTGGGCATTGCCGTACCTATGGCAGAAGTTAAGTTTCATTGGTGTGTATATTTGTTTGGTTATAAAGAAAACTCTCCTTGACTTTCAAAGAAAGCGAACAAGGGGCAAAAACTTTACCTTCGATTTTCTCACAACAGCATTTTTCGGGATAGCCCCCCCTTGTGCGTAAAAGCGACCGATTAGAGGACTCGGCTAGGTCGCACAAAGACAAGGCTGATATTATTATAAGTAATTGACGCTTAACCGGGAATTATTTTTCGAGCTATATCTATATCTATATCTATATCTATATATATATCTAT
>NW_004798235.1:57380-65989 GCF_000002075.1 Aplysia californica | reverse complement strand
GGCCCTTTACTCGAATTTTTTTTCACTATTTTGTTATTATTATTTTTAAAAAAAATTATTATTATTATTATTATTATTATTATCATCATCATTATCATTATCATTATCAGTATCATTATCATTTTTATTTTTATTATTATCATCATTATTATCATTATGTCTTCTAAAACTCGATAAAATCAAGAATGCTGTTATGAATATTGTGGTTGCCTTTTAGCACAGGAGATACCCCAAAATGCGGCAAGAGCCAACAGTTTCAGGTACTCCACAACAAATAACTATAACTTCACAGACACTGATTTAATTCGACGTGGACGGTTGGCGGATGCTCTGATATTGTTTGCTCCTTCATTCCTATCGAACATATCTTTCTAATTTCTCTTCCTCCTTTTCTACGTGCTTCTCTCAAGTAACATCTCTTCTCTTCGACACTTATATCACATATTTGTGTTTAAAGTGCCGTAAAACTTTGACTTAAGCTTATATTTAAATTCAACTTATGTTCAAACTTTCCTCAGATCCACTCTTTACACTTGGCCCATCGTCATCTCAGATCCGGATTCGCTCTCGGTCACGGCCACGCTGACGGTATCGGTGACAGACGTGAACGACAACACCCCCAGCTTCAGCAGCAGCAGCTACAGCACCACCATACACAGCGACGTTCCTCTGGGCACCACTGTACTCACCGTCAACGCAACAGACGCAGACACAAGCTCTGAGTTCAGACAACTCACATTCTCCGTCCAGAGTTCTTCCAGCCCTTTCAGAATCGACAACAATGGAAACCTATTCGTGTACAGCAGTCTTCAAGGATCGGAAGAATCGGTTCAGACTTTGACGATCAAGGTGTCAAATCCGGATATAAACAGTTCTGATTCTGCTTCCGTGAGCGTTTACGTGTACGGCCCAGCCGGAGAGTCTTTCTTTGACAAGCCCGGGAACATCGCCTGGGTGACAGTCCTCAGCGTTCTTCTGGGGTCACTTCTCCTCGCTGGTTTGGCGTACCTCGGCTACTGGGCGTTCACGAACCATTTTGCAGCACCGGTCAGCTACCCCGTGAAGCAGGTGGCGCCGCACGACACCAAACTCAACCCACCCCCGAGTAGACAGCTGTCGACCTCTCACACGCGCACGACCATCACGACTGGCCGGGTCACGCCCAGTGACGTCCGTATCATGGAGCATCGCTGGGAGGCGTGGGGAAACAAGACCTTTGAGGATGGCAACTTCTGATCTATGTTACAGTTATCTTCGATTGATTAAACTTCTGATCAGTTTTTTAGGTTTAGTAAAAGTTTTACGACACTTGCAACACAATATGGTCATATAAGTGCCGAAGATTAGAGGTGTTACAAGAGAGTAACAAACACAGAAAAAAGTAGGAGAGATCAGGACGATAGAGGTTCGATAGTAAAGAAGGAGCAAACCACACCAGAGCACCCGTCAACCACCCACAACAATTTTATACTTATAAAAAGTTTTTGTAAAAGTTTTACGGTACTTACCACACAAAAAGGTCATATAAGTGGCGTGCCGAAGATTAGAGGCCCTACAAGGAAGTAACTAACACAAAAAGAAGGAAGGAGCAGCAATGTCGAGCGTCGGAGGGTCGACAAAAGTATAATAGTGTGCACATAATGTCTGTCTGTCTGTCTGTCTGTCTGTCTGTCTGTCTGTCTGTCTGTCTGTCTGTCTGTCTGTCTGTCTGTCTGTCTGTCTGTCTGTCTGTCCTGTCTGTCTGTCCTGTCCTGTCCTGTCTGTCTGTCTGTCCTGTCCTGTCTGTCCTGTCTGTCTGTCCTGTCCTGTCTGTCTGTCTGTCTGTCCTGTCCTGTCTGTCTCTCTCCCCTATCTCTCTCTCTCTCTCTCTCTCTCTCTCTCTCTCTCTCTCTCTCTCACACACACACACACACACACACACAGTCTCTATCTCCCTCCCTGTTCCTCTATCTCTCACAGTCCCTCTCTCTCTCTCACAGTCTCTCTCTCTCTCTCTCTCTCTCTCTCTCTCTCTCTCTCTCTCTCTCTCTCACACACACACACACACACACACACAGTCTCTATCTCCCTCCCTGTTCCTCTATCTCTCACAGTCCCTCTCTCTCTCTCACAGTCTCTCTCTCTCTCTCTCTCTCTCTCTCTCTCTCTCTCTCTCTCTCACACACACACACACACAGTCTCTATCTCCCTCCCTGTTCCTCTATCTCTCACAGTCCCTCTCTCTCTCTCACAGTCTCTCTCTCTCTCTCTCTCTCTCTCTCTCTCTCTCTCTCTCTCTCACACACACACACACACACGCACATGCTCTCTCTCTCTTTCCATCTCCCTCTCTCTCTCTCTCTCTCTCTCTCTCTCTCTCTCTCTCTCTCTCTCTCTCTCTCCTCTTTTTTCTCTCTCTTCTTTTTCTCTGTCTTCCTGTCTCGGACTCTCTCCTTTTCTCCGCCATTCTCTCTCTCAACTTCTCTCCATTTGTCTCAACCTCTCCTTCTCTCTCTTTTTCTATTACCCCCCCCTCTCTCTCTCTCTCTCTCTCTCTCTCTCCCTCTCTCTCTCTCTCTCTCCCCACCCCTGAAAGACAGAATAAGCAGGTGGTGAACAGTAGAAGGAAGAACACAATAAAATACAAATATAATATATTAAATACAATTGCACCCCAGACCAGATAAAACAATTTAAGACAAAACAAAATTAATCGGTATTTCAACGAAAGGGTTAGTTGGTTGGTATTGTAAATATTTATTGTCCAAATTCACAATTTCTGTTTCATGGTGGTGGGATAAAAGTTTACACAGAGAAGATGCTGGCTGCAGAAAGCTATATTATTATATGTACAGTGTCTCTCATTTCAGGTTTCAGCTGCATTGAGGTACATGTCCCCCCCCCCCAAAAAAAAAGTTACTTTTCTTCTAGATCGTAAGTTAAAAAATGCAACGCTATTTATAGAGACGACAAACGGTACAGAGGACATAGAATTCTATAGGATTATTGAACGATACAAACAACCATGACTACAACTACAATGCACGTTTTTAAAGTTTAGTTTTAGTAAGAGTTTTAGGTCACTTGCAACACAATAAGGTCATATAAGTGCCGAAGATTAGAAGAGTCACAAGAGAGTAACAAACACAAAAAAGGAGGAGGGGAGATAAAGAAGATGCACATTTTTCGCTAAGTTCCCCCCGGCTAAGCGCAAAAAGCTGCACCTTGTCTACAGAAGACACGATTGAAGATAAAAAGTAAATTTCGACCACTTCGTTTGTAAAATTAGTTAAAAACGTCATTTGCATATGACATCAATAACGGTGACCCAATTAATGTGGGCCTCACAGAGGGCAGGAGACTCCTTACGTGAGCTCTAGGTCAGGTAAGTTCCGAAAGGAGGGCTAAACTTTACCCTTACCCCTTTGATTCAATTCGTAGTTACTCGTAGTTGTTTTATCGTTTTTGTCTCGCACAAGCATCCTAAGCAGGTGACTGTTTTGACCGCCAGGAGTTGCTGGTCTTGGGGTCTGTCTGTCCTCTGTACTGTTCCGTCCCCAAAATAGGACGTGCTTGATAAAGTTTCTTCTGCTCTTGGTTCTTGTTTGGTTTTAAATCTTTCCTCCTTGACGTAAATAAGAATTTGGATGACAGAATATGACCACAACGGTAAAAAGGAAAAGAGGAGGGAGTGGAGAGGGAAGAAGATAAATCACAAGTAAATACACTAGTATGTACTTCTAAGCTAATAATACAATAGGTCTTTGGAGGAGAGAGAAGTTTTTACAAGAAAATATATTTAGCAAGCATAACTATAAATACGTCTGTTACACACCTCATTTCAGGGTGCAGATACTCTATAATGTTATTGCCCAATACATGTTTTATGTAAACTCGATATCAAAATTCCCAACTTAACTTTAATTTAATGAGGAGGTTTTAGATAGACGCCAGATATTCTTTAGCATAAATTAGACAAAAAATTGTTCTTTCATTTCAGACTCCAGATTCTCCACACCAAAGTCGATCATTTCGTGATATCCTATTTTTAAAAATTACTCACCCCGAATCATAGCCTTTTAGAAAAAAACCCCAGACAAGCCGTTATATGCTACTACCATAGCTATTGATCGCACACAATTTTGCGGCATTCGTATCAGTCTATTCTGGTCTCAGATATTCAAATACACCAAAACGATGTTACTGATAAACTTTCTGACAGAGAAGCCGCTAGAACCAAACAAATAAATATCTAATTTTGAAAAGGAAGAAGAGACATCTTATTAACCAAAAAAAAAACCAGTCTCTATTTTTTAAATTGAATCTCACTTTGTGAAGCAAATTTTCAAAGATTTTTCCTGATTGATTTTGAGTAGATTAAACTTAGTGAAAGAAAAAAGTGAGACAGATAGGCAGAAACAACAGAGGAAAAGAAAAAAGAAGTACAATCTACCAATGGCGCCCTCCAAAGACCTAATTAATTTTCCCAGATGTTATAAGCGCAGCTTAATTTCGGATAAATAAGAAGACGATAAATCCATGCAGCTAGACATCAAAATCAAATCTCATTTCACGCTGTATTTTTGCTATATCGAGGTCTTTACGCCGTTCACAGTATACAGTTCTTCCAGTCCATTGCATTTCGGTGTGTAAATATTCCTTGGCAGATATGTAGCGCATCTTCTCGGGAATCTCACAGCGAAACGGCAGCCTGTAAAGCGAAGGGAAAATTATATTCATCCGTGACGTTACTGTGAAATGTGAGCGTGAAGTAAGGCTACATTACAAGGGCGTGCACACTCACAAGGTTGTGGAGAAAAACGTTATACTGTGTTACAACAAACGTCATCATGAGAAAAGGATTTTGGTCAATCTCCCCTGTGGATTTAAACCAGGACCATCTACTTCGTGAAAAAAATGGTGAGATGGTCTGGGTTCAACGCCCGTATCAACGCTATTAGGAAATTTAAGAGGCGGGGCCTCCGAGTTTAACGTCCATCTCCGAAAGGACTGAGCCAAATGGGAATTTCATGTAAAGTGCCTTTCCCAAGGACAAAACGTCGGACCGAGCTGTGGCTCGAACCCCCGAACGCGCAACCTCACGATTACGAGTCCGGTAGCCTAACTACTAGGCTACCGACGCCACCTTCTACTTCATAGTTCACATGATGATAACAGACAGCAGTATCCCCCCCCCCCCCTTCCGCTTCCTCCCTGAAAAGTTTGAGAATATGCATGAAGATTTATGTTTAAATGTGGGATACACACCTTTATGTTTTCCTTAAAAACAACAACAACAACAAAATGATTGATTGATAATCATAAATACATGTATTATATTTTTCCAGTGTGTCAGATACCACCTCTACACCACCAGTAATCCCTACCCAGCTGATAGACATTTATTTTAAAAGTATTACAAGGTATATCTTTTTGTCGTCTTTAGGTCAACCAGAATCTATTTTAGATTTATGTAAATTTAGATATTCGTAATAAAAACCATAATGACTTGACCTACCACAGAATACAAGCTATTACAGATTCGTTGTCTATATTGTTATTCGCGGAGGCATTCCCAGAGCTGCTGCTGGCGGTGCTACTGTTTCCGAGGCTGCTGTTGGCAGAGACGCTACTTGAGCTGGCTACCGGGCTGTTTTCGGGGCTGGTATCTACAGATATTTTGACCATGGCCAGTCGACATTCCCCTGTCCCACTGGCCTCCATCAACTCATCAGACGGCCTCAAGACGGAAGTAAAGTCGTCATACGTTTTGTCTGGGAATAAAAATAATGCAATGATATTATCCGTTTGCAATAATCATATTTTGAGATTGTAATTATTTCAAGCCCCCATCAACACGATTTAGACAATTTAAGAGGCGAGCTTCTTCAACTTCCATGCCAAAACAGATCGATGGAGATGCTCAATAAAAACTGCCCTGCTCTGAAATTGAGCTCAGATCTATTGTGTGCAACAGCGAAAAGCCCCACTGCTACACCGCAGACGCTGCTACCTGTTTAAAATGTTAGTCGTTGTTACAATTTGTTTTAAAAGTGGAGCTTGTTTTAAAAGTGAAGCTTTGTCAGAAATAAACAGGGTACCTAAAGCTCAGTCGGCATCATGTCGAGCTATGGCTCAGATGGTCCTAGTTGGAATTCAAAATGGGGCACTCTTGAACCTTGGTTGTTTGTGGAGTCTTCAAGACATTCCCCCCATTTGTCTCTGTCGTATTGGAGATAGAAATAACAATCGGAGGTTACGCCTCTTAAAAATCTTAGTATTGAAAGAGGAGATTGATTGATTGGGTAGATGTTTTACGGCACTATCGACACAATTTTGGTCATTTAAGCGCCATCAGGTTTCACCGCTACAAAATCAGACGTGTTCTTGAAAGAGGAGGTAAACCCATACAAATACCTATCACAAATAATGAACCGTTCAGGTCGTGTTGAATTCAAAGAGGCAAGGATGAGGGGGGGGGGGATTATCTCTAGTGATTAGACAAATTCGGACGCCTTTCGGGTTTGTATCCTGGACCTTTAGATGTTGACCAAGATGTCAACCAGCCGCGTCACCGCAGATGATCTCGTCCTTGTAACTATTTTGAATACCTCCTGGGCTGAAGGAATCTTATAGAAAACATAATCCGATTGAACGTTGTTTGGTAGAAGAAAAGCAACCAAAATCCACCAAAAAAAGAAAGAAGCAAAAGCAAACAAGAGAAGTAGCTCTCCAACCACCCAATCCTTCTGAGGACTTGTCGGTGGGGAATACAAGTGTAGAGAAAATCTACGCAGGGAGAAAGGATATCGTCCTGACATGAGGATATCATGTAGCGTATTAGTGTCAAGCATCTAGGCCTATGATGCAAAGTACTTTTAAAGTCATAATATCCAGATGATGACGACGACGACCACAACGATGATGATGATGAAGATGGATGATGATGATGATGATGATGATGATGATGATGATGATGATGATGATGATGATGATGATGATGATGATGATGAGGATGAGGATGAGCAGGAGGAGGAGGAAGGGGGAAGAGAAACAAAACAATCCGTGTCAATGGACTCACCGGGAGAAGCTATTTCGTCCAGAAGGATAGTGCTGAAATCCCCAGAGAGCTTAAAGATGACATATTGGTAGCATTCGTATTGCTTCATCTCCTCAAACGCAGTCATGGCGGCCTCGGATATCTCTGTCTGAGAATCAACAGGAAAGAGAACATTATTAGTATTATTACATAGATACTTGGCTGGTGCTCTTGTTTGGTTTTCTGCAGTTTTCCTAAAATGTATCTTTCTGATTTCTTCTCCTCCTCTTTTATGTGTGCTACTTGTAACACCTCCAATCTTGGCCATATGATGACTTTACTGTGTTGTAAGTGCCTTACAATTTTTACTTCAAGTAAAATATGAATATTTTTAGGCGCGGTGATGGCGAATATTAAGTTCTTTTCCCCACTATTGGAGATATTCACGATTCGAAACATTGAATACTGGGGGGGGGGTCGCACTATAGTATTTGGCATATGCTGTTTTAATAAAGTGTATGTAGTTTTTACGCTTCTTTAACAACATTGCATAGTCATTGAAGAGACGGGTCCTTTGCATCCAACATTCATCCCCGACATGGCACTGTTTGGTGGTCATTTTAGCGTCCGCCAATTGGAATATCTGAGGTTGGGAACGTGAGGTAGGCCTGCTGAATGTCACAAGAGATGTACCATTTGAAAAAAAAAGGGGTTTATTGTTTTTGTTTTTTAAATTTGTTTGTTGTTGTTTGGTTGTTTGGTTGTTTTGTTTTATTTGGAAGTGTTTGGGGGGGGGGGTGGATTATGGATTCTTCTGCAATCTTTATTCAGTTTCATGCCTTTGCTAGAGATTGCCAAAATGATAGATTGCTTTGTGATTTAGCTCAAAAGTCATCACGAAAGTGATGTAATACTAATGTCGAGTGAAGTTGGTTTTAAATATTCCAGTGTTTGGTTGTTTGAGAATAGAGAAGCACGCCAACGCTATAGATGTAGGCCTACATCATTTAGTGCATGGAAACAGTAACACAATGAGAAACAGCAGAGGGAACGAAAAGAATTTGAATAGGGATCAAGACAGACACTACAGCAGCAGTAAGCTCATGGATTCGGTCAAGACACAATGGCCTGGAGCTCGAATTGGAGAGGAATTCAGGTACTTCTCTTGTCTTTCAGCCCAAGACCACGATGCTCTCGTATGGTTTGAAACGGCACTTCAAAAGCACAAAAGGCAATTACAATAATGGATACACATCAAAAGTGCATGTGTTTGCATACGTAGTTTTACACTCGGACTGGCCATATGCCTACTGATCTAGTCAGTTATTGTACTATTAGATCAAGTTATAAATCGAGTACGTACATACGCGCACGCACGCACACGCACCCAGACACACACACAGATACACACACACACACGCACACACACACACACACGCGCGCGCGCAAACACGTGAGCACAAAATAATACAAATGCATACCAGTATACAAACATACAACATATACCCGAACACACATGCCTGTATACAAACCCACACACATACACACACACACACACACACACACGCGCATACACACAAACACACACACA
>NW_004798235.1:55926-56984 GCF_000002075.1 Aplysia californica | reverse complement strand
ACACACACACACACACGCACACACACACACAAACACATAAACACACTTCTACTTTTAACACTAATTAGAACTTCAGATCTAGATCCCACCAATGCCGTAAATGGAAGGACTTCCGTAACGAGCGACCACTCCCCCCAAAAAACCACAATAAAGAAGAGACCTAACCCTAACACTACTAGCCTACCCCTACCCCTCAATTCTACTAGATCTATGTCTCATAGTGTTCACTCGTTACGGAAGTCTTCCCCTGTAAGCTAACGTTCCTGACACCACGTCACGCTACCTATAACCACTAAGGTTATTGCATCATATAATCTATGTACTAATCGTAACGTCTCGTCCATATGAAACTATCGCCTTTTGATTTAAAAAAAAACAACGACCGGCTTCTGTGGTGTAGCAGTGGGGCACATCACCGTCGCAAGCAGAAGACCTGAGTTCAATCCCTGTGTGGGGAGAATTTCTATCGACTGTCTTGGTCTTTCAGCTGGAATGTTGTGTCCCTCTCAGCCTGGGCTGGTCCTGACAGGCATGGTTGAAGCCCACCCGCCTCCTAAATTATATCTAAACCGTGTCGATGGACGCATATATAAACACGAATATTAAATTGATCAAACGCGCAATAAAAAGCTGATTGTGTCTCTTACCATGTTGGTTCTTTAGTTTCTTTCCTATCCTTCTGTGCTGGTTCCTGACGACCCCGCTGGGGTTTGGACAACGAATGAGATATTTCAACAAGCCCCAAAGCTCACAAGAGTTCACAACAAACTCGTGATTGTTTTTACAAGTTTAACTTCACCTGTCTTCAAGCCATTAAAAAAAAAACATTTAAAAAACTAACAGATTTTAAAAAATCACCTTTTGCAAAAGGGGAGCATTGTCGAGGAGTTTACTCACGTGTGTTAATGTTAACTGTTACAACTTCAAAATATTTTAAAGTTAAGGAGAACCGAAAGAAAAATTATGATTGGCTTAGCTGAAAAGGACCTATCCAATGGGTGATTTTAGTTTGGCGTTTGACTTGAGTTGGAAGGGCTAGGAGAACATGGGGGTGGGGG
>NW_004798235.1:53662-54720 GCF_000002075.1 Aplysia californica | reverse complement strand
TTTGGAATGGCCTAAAGACACTTCAATCAGTGGCACCACCCCGGGGGTTAGGGCTGCTGTGGAATGGAGGAGGCAAAAGATACCTTAATACCGGGTGCCCATTGGTATGATCCGGTCGGCTCGGGTCGGTTTGCTAGCCAGATTGAGGGCGCAGAGCCACTATGGTGGCACAAACCGATTGCCCGACTCGTCGCCCAGCAAAAAAATGCGTTTGTTTTCAGGCGACGAGTCGGGCGATCGACATGACGCGACCCGACCCGATCCCACCCACTAAGGGCATCCGTATGATGACTCTCACAACACGAGACACTGCAGAGCATCACAATTATACCTCTGGTGTCTAAAATCTTTAAGGTATTGCAGATCCAAAGCAGGCATTGGTGCTCACAGACGTTCTTGTCTGGCTTATATCACAATCACAGTCATCATCCATATCATTGGACAGCCGAGGGAAGGTATTTGTTTTAGTAAGTGTTTTACGGCACTCGCAACACAATAAGGTCATATAAGTCCCGAAGATTAGAGGTGTTACAAGAGAGAAACAAACACAAAAAGGAGGGGAGCTAAAGAAGATAGATGTTAGACTGGAAGGGAAGAAGCAAACAACACCAGAGCACTAGGAAGGTATTAGCTGATAAGTTTTAAACAAAGTTTTAAGTTAAAAAGAAAAGAAATGTAGAAGTTTTATTACGCCCATATTGACACAATTTAGATCATTTAGGAGCCGGGCTCCCGACCTTGCTTGTAAGGCCCAACCCCAACTGAGAGGGATATTACATCCCTGCAGAAAGACCGAGTTACTCAATAAAAATTCTCCTCGCTTGAGAATCAAACCTATGTCCCCTGCGTGTGACAGCGAAGCGCCTAGCCGTTACACCACAGATGCCAATATTTTTTAAATGGTTCTGTTATAGTTTTAGTAGAGGTTTTACGGCGCTCACAACTGCATAAAATCATTTGAGCGCCAAGGGGTGGATGTCAACAGAGAAGTCCTTACGTACAGGGAATCAGACTTACTCTGCTCACCTCTCTAGCTTCAACAGCATAAAGTCTGCTTC
>NW_004798235.1:50050-52519 GCF_000002075.1 Aplysia californica | reverse complement strand
GTATTTATTTATTCACGTATTTATTTATTCATGTATTTATTCATTCATTTATTTATCTCTTCGTTATTCGTTTATTCATTTATTTATCTATTCGTTATTCGTTTATTCATTTTTTATTAATCTCAATTTATTTAGAATTTATTGCCTAACCTGGGATGTGGAAACAAATTGCAAGATTTCAAAGAAAGTACCACCAGAAATAACATCACGTCTAGATGTTGATTAAAAAAATTATTATGTTACAGGGACCTTAAACTTCTTATATTCAAATGTATTTTATTTTCTTAAAGCGTAATACCCGACACCAAAATAAATTGTGGACTCGGGGTTTCAAAACTCAACTCGGTCCAATGTTGTGTCCTCGAAAAAGGCATTTTCCACTAATTTTCCCACTTGGCTCTGTCCTGTCAGAGCTGGACGTTATATATATTGGAAGTCTCGCCTTTTAAATAAGCTTACAATGTTGTAGGGGTGTTAGTTCCCAACAATGTACTTAGTTTGCCTCTAATGAGTTACTAAAAACAAAAAAAAGAAGACACTTCATTTTTTTCTTACTAACAAAGATGTAAAAAAGGGAGGGGTGTGTCACCTAAATACTCGTTAACCTGCAGAATCTTATCTCAAAGTACATGACATACATGATCTAAAATGCAACTTTTACTTTAAGCTACTTTCAACAAGTGCTCACTGAAAGTCAAGCTTTAGCTAGAGTAGGCATGAATAAATTAATTAAAGACATTATGTACATGATAAATGGTGATGCATCTTCCTTGTGGAGATGGGGCATTTCACGAGAGAAGATAACACTGATTGTCGTCAAAACGGTTCAACAAAACAACTAGGAACAATGTACAAGAACAATAACCTACCAGTCTACATTCATGCATTTTCATCTCTACAGTACCCCAGGGTTTCAAAACTCTACAATGTGAGGCATACTTTTTAGTCATCAGGAAAATGACAAATTCATAAGGCTCATCAGCGAGAAAATGAAGTTTTGAATGATCTTATTTCGCTGGTTTGCATTGAGATAGCATGAAAAAAAGGAGGTGGGGTGGGTGGGCTATGGGAAGAGGGGGAGAGAGGGAGGGGGCGTGGGATTTGAAGCTTTTCCCTTCATCACATGGTTGTATCCAGAAAACTCACAAGACGGACGTTTCGTGATCGTATCCAAGACATACAAGGATAAAGCATGATTTCTTGGAAAAGCTTAATGATTTGTTGTCAGATAGTTCCAAGAATTATCTCGTAGAACGTATCTGACAGCACCAAAAGAGGCGCCAACTAATATCGATGATTGGAAGCAACCATAGACTTGTATTATGCTATACACAAGACTGTCCACTGTAACGTAATTCCGGTTTCTATTGAGCGCGCCATTTGACTCTTTTTGGAACGAAATGAGTTTCAAAGAGGGAAAAGTTTTTACAAGCTCTCGACTTAATCGAGGCTGATGTTTTGCCCTTCATTTGCCCAGCCATATAGCGCAGTAACGCTGCAAAATATGTATAGACTACAAAGAACGGCAGCCATGAATGTGTTCGGTCTAAGATATTATCATAATTCCATGAAATCGTCCGGTCTAAGATCATATTATAATTCTTTGACAGTGTCCGGTCTAAGATCATACATAATATAATTCCATGACAGTGTCCGGTCTAAGATCATACATATTATAATTCCACACAGTGTCCGGTCTAAGATCATAATTCCATGACAGTGTCAGGTCTAAGATCATACATACTATAATTCCATGACAGTGTCAGGTCAAAGATCATATTATAATTCCATGACAGTATCCGGTCAAAGATATTATCATTATTCCATGACAGTGTCCGGCCTAAGATACATCATAAATCAAGTCTATGGAAGCAACGCAACGAAGCTTCGACAAAACAAGTTATGGAAAGTAAGTTGGGAATAGGCGGCGGGCGTTGCTCGGATGTCACGTGTATTTGCTGCAGATCCGCTCCAAGATGTTGGCCATGGTGAGGTCCGTGTCGTCCGTGCATTGTATCTCGGCGTGGATGCCTCGCATCTTGTTTCTCAGAGCCTTCTTGCTGGTCGTGTACAGCATCTTCTGCTTGATGGTGGCACGGTCCGGACTCCTGGAGGGACGGTGCGTTTTTAAAGGAAAGATAATGTAGGTTAAAGATGGACGGTGCAAGTCTAAAGGAAAGATAATGTAGGTTAAAGAGAAAAAAAAATATTGACAAAGAAAAGAACATCGACATAAGAATAGTTATCATCATCATCAGTGCCTTTCACTCCTAGCAGGGTAAAGGCCACGTACTATTACAAGCTCCTTCCATTTATCTCTGTCCTGGGCTATCCTTCCTAGCTCGTTCGAAGTGAGCTTCATAAGAACAGTAATTTAGGAATATGATTTATCTACGATTTTATTGATTCTGACTGGCAACACACACACACACACACACACACACACACACACACACACACACACACACA
>NW_004798235.1:46939-48055 GCF_000002075.1 Aplysia californica | reverse complement strand
TCTCTCTCTTTCTCTCTCTCTCTCTCTCTCTCTCTTAGTCGCACCTTTCTGCCTACCCCCTTGAACGTAAACTACCCACTCAACTTACCCACAAGAAAGAACTGCGTACGTTAGTATTCAGTCAAACAACTTTTTAAATTCTTTCGAGCCTGATTCATACAGAGCGGAAAACACCAGCACTGATGTATATGGGGTAGCGGTTAGATTCTACGCTCACGCAGGCAAAAAGCCGAAGTTCGATTCCCTTGAGGGCAGAATTTTTTCGCCGTCTTTTGGCTGGGATGTTGTATCCCTCTCAGTCCGGGTTGGTTCTGACGGGCAGGGTCGTAGTCTGCCTCCTAAATCGTCGATTTTAAGCACAAGGGGGCTATCGCGAAAAATGCTGTTTTGAGAAAACCGAAGGTAAAGTTTTTGCAACTAGTTCACTTTAAAAGACAGTGGGAGTTTTCTCTATAACCAAACATATGTACACACCAAAGAAACCAAACTTCTCCTCTCTATAGGTAGGGCAATGCCCACTTTTGGAGTAGGTCAAGATTTCTGAAAACCCCCGAAATCTGGGTTAGCCCGCTTGTCCTTAAAGCGATCAAATGATCGAAACTGTGTCGATTCTTTTCGGTGAGTGAGGGGAGGGGTGGTGTAAAATAACAACAACACTATACACAAACTTTAAAAAAAAAAAAAAAAACAAGCGGACGGATTAGGTTTCGTTGCGCCCAATGTTAGCCCAACAGTTCCCCTGCTCCTACACGCGTGCGTCCCTTTTGTCTTAGGCTGACGCATTGTGTAACGCGCTGTTCAAGAACTGAACTTTCGGGAGACAAAAGATCAAGTGCAAAGTCCTTGCTTCCTATTCTAGCCGTAACGAATAAGACACCGTGACCTTGAGAAAGGAACTTTATCCCACATCTAGATCTTTGTGTTCTTGTGCAGAGAGTTACAGTCCCTGGATACTTGGCTTAGGTAAGAAAGTGGATGTGTTATAATGTGCGACCAGTATGCGTGCTGCATGCTGCAATACGGGCCAGCCTTTGGGGGAAGTGGCAGGAGAAATGGGGTGTAGCAACAAAGTGTGTGTGGCTGGGGAGAGCGTGGAGTAAACAAGCAAGAGACGGG
>NW_004798235.1:45465-46839 GCF_000002075.1 Aplysia californica | reverse complement strand
GAGGGGGGGCTATTGTAAAGTTGTCATCATTTTCTAGCTCCAAATAACAGCTTTATTCTATATTTTGAAAGGGGGCTGCCTAGTTTGTCAGAGGCCCAGTTTGTCACAATTTCATTTAAGTATTTGAGTTTTTATGACAGTCATAATTAAAGCACTTTAACACTTAGTTGTAACTTAAGTTTTTTATTCTCCACCTTCAAATTGGTGGTGTAGAGATAGTCCCTCTAAAATGTCAATTCAGCTTGAATTGTTCAATATTTCTTCCTTTTTGTATGCAAATCAAAACAAAATACTCTGTAAAATTTCAACAATGAATGTTCTTTCGTTAAAAACAAATGAAAAATAAAATTCAATTCATACAGTCAATCAATCATTCATTGACTCTTTTTGAGAATGTCAGTGAGAACTTCCATCATGCAGGGCACACTCGAGGCTTGTGACAAACTGGGTCTGTGACACCTTATTAATGTTTTAGGTGTTTGCTGTAAATACTCTATTTCTTTCTTACTCACTTTAAGCTAACATTAAGAAAAACGTGCCGAACCTTAGTTTACAGAGACCTTTATGAATGGGCTGATAGATTCTGATGGTCATCCAACTTTTAGACCCGTGCGCAAAATATCGGAGAAAATTTAACAGAGTGATCTTATTTCACCTTGTTTTAATCGCGGTCAGACGAAAGTGAACAAGCTACAGCTTCTCTTCCTTGGCAAATCCCGCAGAAAATCTCGACTATGGAAATCTTTGGGTATCAAAATACATGTATTTACTAGCGGTTGTGGTGTAGCGGTTATCCTATGTCTCCTTACACGGGGTGCCCACTACGGCTGGATCGGGCCGATCGCCCGACTCGATCGCCTGAAACTTAAAACAAACACGTTTGTTTTTGAGGCGATCGAGTCGGGCGATCGGCCCGATCAGCCGATCCCATCCGTAGTGGGCACCTCGTATTATGCGCGACGCGACGTTTAGTTGCTCACGACAGTCGCTAGTGATGAGTGGCGAAGTGTGTATCATGCGCGACCACATCGCGCCAAAATTTTCAGTGGCGTGCGACAAAAGCGACAAATCTGTCTCCTTATGCGCGACGCGACGTTTAGCACGACTGACAATTCACAGAAGATAGACAGCGACAAATTTTAATGTCAAGATGGACAAGGAAGTACAGAGTCCGTAAGATGGGAGTTCTAAGAGCAGTTTTGATTCCGTACATGGCAAATCCCGTGTAAGTCCTCCTTCTCCTCCTCCTCCTCCTTCTTATCCTCCTCCACCTCCTCCTCCTCCTTATCCTCCTCCTCCTGTCCATTAAAAATCAAACAAACAACAAAATTAGATTTTAGAAATTAGAATTACATTGGGTCGAATTGAAGATGA
>NW_004798235.1:43773-45083 GCF_000002075.1 Aplysia californica | reverse complement strand
TGTGTGTGTGTGTGTGTCGGTGAAGGCAAGGCTCTAAACTATGTGCAAAAAATAACATTTATTGCTACTGTCCCTCTACGAGAAGTGAATTGCCAGTCGTGCACGAGCTTAGACAGTCGCGCATAAGGAGACACTTTTGTCGCTTTTGTCGCTTTTGTCGCTTTTGTCGCTTTTGTCGCACACGATTGAAAAATTTTGGCACGATGTTGTGGCGCATAAAAGGATACACACCTTGCGACTTATCACAAGCGACTGTCGCGTGCGACTATACATCGGGTCGCGCATAAGGAGACATAGGCTTAGAAGACAATTTCTCTATAATATACTTACTTGATTGATTTTTGAGCGGCAAGGTCCACACGCGACACAAAGTCGCGTCGCACATTAGGAGACAAGCTCTCAGGCGCTTTGCAGTGCCACACAGGAGACACAAATTTCATTCCCAGATAGGGAGAATTGGTCGCTTTTAAGCACAAGGGGCTATTCCGAAAAGTGCTGTTTTAAAAAAATCGAAGGTAAAGATTTTGTCCCTGGTTCAGTTTCTTTAAAAGATAATGAGGATTTTCTCTATAACCAAACAAATACACACACCAATGGAACCAAACTTCTCCTATAAGCAGGGCAATGCCTACTTTCGGTGTAGGTCAAGATTTCTGGAACCTCCCGAAATCTGGGTTAGCCCGCTTGTCTTTAAAAGCGACCAATTTTAATCAAGTATTTCGATCTATCAGAATCTGCAGAGATGTTGTATCCTTCTCAGTTCGAATTTCCCCTGACAAGTAGCATCCAAACTCGCCCCAAAGTGATCTGTGTGATTTTTATTACTTTGGCGAATAAAATGTATTGTTTTCCTCCGTGTTTGATTCCAGCCTGGAGAGATTTTTATCAAATATATCTGACTTTCTGTTGCGACACTGTATCCCTCTCAGCCTAGGTTTGACGGGACAGGCAGGGTCCAAGCCCGCTACCTAAATGACCCGAATTGCGTCCATTGGAGCGCAAAACAAATACATGTACATTCAAAAAGACAACCATAACACCCCTCCCCCAGGGGGAAAAAAGACAACAAAGCCTGGGATAGATGCCCCACTGTTGATATGATGCAATGGTGTTTTGTACGGATTTATACTCAGATAAGGCATGGCCTTAACCCTGTCCATACGATGTGTATGGAGAGAGGGAGAGGGGAGAAAAGGGATACATACAGAGAGGCAGGGAACCAGAGAGACAAATAGACAAACAGAGACTCATGGACACAGACAGACAGACAGACAGACAGACAGACAGACAGACAGACAGACAGACAGACA
>NW_004798235.1:41495-43572 GCF_000002075.1 Aplysia californica | reverse complement strand
CCAAATACACTCTCTCTCTCTCTGTCTCTCTCTCTCTCTCCCTTTCCCTTCTCTCTCTCTTTCTCTCTCTCTCTCTCTCTCTCTCTCTTCCTCTCCCCCACTCTCTCTCCCTCCCCCCTGTCTCTCTCCCTCTCTCTCTCTGTCTCTCTCTCTGTCTCTCTCTTTCTTTCACTCTCTCCCCCCCCTCTCTCTCTCTCTCTCACGGTACTCACCACAAGAAACGTTGACGACGGCGACGACAGTAGCCTGGCCTTCACGAGGAACATGCCTGTGCGTGTGCGTGCATGCATGCGTGTGCGTCTCCGTCCGTCCGTCCGTCCGTCCGTCGGCCCGTCCGTGCGTCTGAGTGCGGGTGGTGGTGGTATTGTGTCAGAATTCAGATGTAAGATGGCAGGCAGTTTTGTTCCGTGAGACGAAGATGTGCGCTTGTTGGGTCAGGCGGCTCCACTGATCGCTTGTGCGCCCCCCTTCCCCCCTCCTCCCGCCCCCTCTTCTCCTCCTCCTTCCTTTGCTCCTCTTTTTGCCCTTCTCTCTCTCTCTCCCCTTCCTCCTGTTGTCCTCCTTCCTTTGCTCCTCTTTTCGCCCTTCTCTCTCTCACTCTCTCTCTCTCTCTCTCTCTCTCTCTCTCTCTCTCTCTCTCTCCATGCCTTTGCTCCTCTTTTCGCCCTTCTCTCTCTCTCTCTCTCTCTCTCTCTCTCTCTCTCTCTCTCTCTCTCTCTCACTCTCCCCCCCTCCCAGTCCTTCTCCTCCTTCCTTTGCTCCTCTTTTCGCCCTTCTCTCTCCCCCCTTCCCCACCTCCTCACCCGACAACCTCCTAAATCTTGCCCGCCCGCCCGCCCGCCATCACACTCCGTGCGTACCTCGACACGCTGTCATTCGAATCTCTCACTCACTCTTACTTTCCCTCACGTTCGTTCGTTCGTTCGTTCGTTCGCCGCTCGCCCCGTCGTCATCGTCGTTTGGGTTCCACCCCCCCCCCTCTCCTCCCCCCCTCCTCCTCTCTCTTTTCTCTTCTTGTTGTAATGTGAGTTGTGTTTCTCCGTGTGCGCGTGTGTGCGTGTGCGCGTGCGTTCACCTCACTCGCCGCGCACCGTGCAGGGAGACGTGACACAGTTCTGTGTTCTGGCCCTGATGTCTAATTCAGACACGGTTTTTGTATTTTCCTGTGTTGATGCTTGCGCGCGTGTGTGGGTGGCTTTCTGGAGATTATATATATAATATATATTATATATATATATATATCTATCTATCTATCTATCTATGTTTTAAAGTTCTTTCATTTTCTGTGAATTTTCAGTGATACTTTTTAAAAAAAGCTTTATTTGTTGCGGTACCTAGATCTAGATCTATTTGTTTTCAGTTATACTTAAAAAAAAAAAAGTTTTGGTGCTTATTTATATGCCGTGTGCCTCTAGTTTATTGGTTTGGAAACCGAATTCCTATTTTTAAAAAGGAAAAGTTTTCAGGGGTTAAGAATTCCAAAAATACATTTACAAAATTCCCGTATTAAAATGTTTTAGGTTATTTTAATCCGTACCATTCCGTCGACATTTAATTTCTTTAATGTTATTATTATTATTATTATTATTATTATTATTATTATTATTATTATTATTATTATTATTATTTATTTATTTATTCATTCGATTAAATTTTTTTATATTATAATTGTGCTTTTTTATGATATAACAATAACAAGAAACATGTTGCACATTCTTTTGCCGTTTAAAATCTTCGGGAAGTCAAAAGTCAAATAAGTAAATATGCTTGAAATTGAAAAAGACAATAAACGAAAGCAAATGCTGTTAGCTTAGGGATCATTATTTATGCTCACTGAACATATCACAACTAGATCTAGTTGAAATATTTTTTTTTTTTAAATCTAGCGATCGATCAAGGGAAAAGAAATTTAGATCTATAATCAAAATAAGAATGAGGAAATATGATGAATGAAGGAAGAAGATAAAAGAAATATGTAACAATTACAAAACGAAACAGAATGTAGTCCTGGAGAAAACTAACAAGCCATCCGAATGTTTCAGTCTGTCGACCCAAGAACAACGTTCACTTTCCATTT
>NW_004798235.1:35727-41395 GCF_000002075.1 Aplysia californica | reverse complement strand
TTTCTCTCCTCCTCTCTCTTTTCTCTCTCTCTCTCTTTTCGCCCTTCTCTCTCTCTCTCTCTCTCTCTCTCTCTCTCTCTCTCTCTCTCTCTCTCTCTCCTCCCCCTCCTCCTCCTCTCTCTTTTCTCTTCTTGTTGTAATGTGAGTTGTGTGTCTCTGTGTGTGTGTGTGTGTGTGTGTGTGTGCGTTCACCTCACTCGCCGCGCACCGTGCAGGGAGACGTGACACAGTTCTGTGTTCTGGCCCTGATGTCTAATTCAGACACGGTTTTTGTATTTTCCTGTGTTGATGCTTGCGCGCGTGTGTGGGTGGCTTTCTGGAGATTATATATATAATATATATTATATATATATATATATTTATTTATTTATATATATATATTTTAAAGTTGTTTCATTTTCTGTGAATTTTCAGTGATACTTTTTAAAAAGATGTTTATTTGTTCCGGTACCTAGATCTAGATCTATTTGTTTTCAGTTATACTTAAAAAAAAAAAAGTTTTGGTGCTTATTTATATGCCGTGTGCCTCTAGTTTATTGGTTTGGAAACCGAATTCCTATTTTTAAAAAGGAAAAGTTTTCAGGGGTTAAGAATTCCAAAAATACATTTACAAAATTCCCGTATTAAAATGTTTTAGGTTATTTTAATCCGTACCATTCCGTCGACATTTAATTTCTTTAATGTTATTATTATTATTATTATTTATTTATTTATTCATTCGATTAAATTTTTTTATATTATAATTGTGCTTTTTTATGATATAACAATAACAAGAAACATGTTGCACATTCTTTTGCCGTTTAAAATCTTCGGGAAGTCAAAAGTCAAATAAGTAAATATGCTTGAAATTGAAAAAGACAATAAATGAAAGCAAATGCTGTTAGCTTAGGGATCATTATTTATGCTCACTGAACATATCACAACTAGATCTAGTTGAAATATTTTTTTTTTTTAAATCTAGCGATCGATCAAGGGAAAAGAAATTTAGATCTATAATCAAAATAAGAATGAGGAAATATGATGAATGAAGGAATAAGCTAAAAGAAATATGTAACAATTACAAAACGAAACAGAATGTAGTCCTGGAGAAAACTAACAAGCCATCCGAATGTTTCAGTCTGTCGACCCAAGAACAACGTTCACTTTCCATTTAAAATAAATAAGTAAATAATAAATAATGAATAAATAGATAAGCAAATAATAAATAGATAAATAAATTGGCAAATAATGAATAAATAAATTGAGAAGTAAATAAAAAATCAATCAATTAATAAGTAAATAATGAATAAATCAATAAATAGGCAAATAATAAATAAATAAATAAGCAAATAATACATAATTAAGTAAGTAAATAAGCAAATAATAAATAGATTTAAGATTACAATAAAGTTAGGTAGTTAGTTTAAAAATCTTTGTCCCCCAAAGAGCTTAAGTTGGATTGTGTCTTTGAATTCGTTTTTATAGATTTCTTGTCCTGATCAGTTTTGAAGTCAAAATGGCAATAGTACTATACATTGTACTGTCATTATTCTGATCTTGTTCCCAGGAAAATGCCGCTCCCTGGGGTTTGGCATCGATGTCCATTGTCGAATGAATAGTCTGACTCTTCCCAAAAATAAATTCTCTTGATTATCTTCTTTGGAATATTGAAACTCCATTCATGAATGATCAAGTCTGTGAAGAGTGAAGATTCCCCCCCCCCCCTGACATTAAAAATCGAATATTAAATGATCGGAACTGTAAATGTTTTTGTGTTTTCTCTGGAAATTTGAGTTTGATTGCGCCTTTAGAATATTAAAAAATCGTTCTATAATTGATACAATTTGTGTAATTCTTTTTGTTCCACGGAATTTGCATTTGATTAGATTATTTTTCTTTTTTTTTGGTCAAATGTACAAATTCTAATTTTTTTTTTCCAAGAAAAACTTAGTTTGATTGCCACTTCGGGAAAAGTATACGTTGATTCCTTAAATGGCCAAATATAAATATTTTTTCCTATAAATTTGAGTTTGATTATCCCCTTTGGAACATTAAAAAGCGATTCTTAAATGGTCAGATGTGTCAATATATATCTTTCTCTCACTCTCCCCCCCTCCCCGGATGCATAGGAGTTTGAATGCCACTTTTGGAATATTACAAAGCAACTCTGAATGGTCAAATGTATAAATATTTTTTTCAAAAGAATATTTCCACATTTGGAATATTAACAATCGATTCCTTAATGATCAAATGTGCAGACGTTCCCCCCCCAAAAAATATCGAGTTTGATTGCCGCTTTAAAAATATCAAAAGTAAATTTGGAATATTAGAAGTCAATTTTTAAATGGTGAAATGTATACATCTGTTTTTCCCCTATGAATTTGAGTTTTGCTTTTCACTTCTGGAATATATATAAATATGTTCAAACATATGAATATCTTTCCCCATGAATTTTTTAAGTTTAATTGCCAATTTTTTGGAATATTACAAGTCGATTTTGAAATGGTTAAATGTATGAATATATTTTTCCAAGTATTTTGAGTTTGATTGCTAGCTTTGGAATATTAAAAATCGGTTCGGAAATGATCAAATACATTTTATATCAACATAAACATTTTAAAAAATGAATTTGAGCCATTTTGGAATATTAAAAAATCCTTTTTAAAAATGACCAATTGAATAAATCTAAATATTTTCCCAAAGGAAAATGCGCTTGAAGACCAACTTTGGAATTTTGATAAATGGTCAATTTTATAAATATTTTCACCCAAGGAATTTGAATTTGTTTGCTGTCTATTGGGTGTTACAAATCGATTTACAAATTACTAAACATATGAATAAAGATGTGACGTATGTTTTTAGGGTATATTCTAAAACAAAAGCAAGAATACTTTAAAACTTTATGAAATAGATGAAAATACAGTTTAGTCTAGGTAGATAAAAAAAAATTGTCAGATGAATTCGACAACCAATAAAATGTAACCTTCGAAAATATAAATGAAAACCCCAGTAGTAAAACCAGATATTCACTGTTTTTAATAAATTTTTTTAAACTTTAAAAATGAATTCCCTTGTTATGTTTTTGAAAAGAACAGTGAACGTTCTTTTCCACAATTGATACCACGAAATATTCGTCTAAATCTAGTGCTATGTAAGCTAACAGATATGTTATACTGACTATGAGATACTGAATTTTGAGCTTTAATTTTCGATTTCCTCCACTTCATTAGAAAGTAAATTATCGGGTTTTTCCTTTTAAGTTTTGGAATGCTAAAAGTATACAAGCACTAATAAATTACCACATTGCATTAATACTAATCAGGGGTTATTAGACTTTTTATAAAGTGGGTTGGATATCTCTGGGGCGTCTGCCTTTCCTGTGTTATGTCAATTATTAAACATGTATTTTGCTTTTCTATCCGTAATCTCTGAGTTCCTGGATGTTTATTATACTTTTTATATTTTCTGAGAATATGCAGTTATTAAAAGACAAACAAACAGGACCCCCCCCCCAAAAAAAAATAAATAAATAAATAAATACATAAATAAATAAATAAATAAATAAATAAATAAATAAATAAATAAATAAATGAATAAATAAATAAATAAATAAATAAATAAATAAATAAAAATGAAGAAATGAATACTATAAAATAAATAGATTAATGAAAAATAAATAAATAAATAAAAATGAAGAAATGAATACTATAAAATAAATAGATTAATAATTTTTAAAAAAGAACTGTTTTGTTTTTATTTGAGCTCCGAGTAGTCCGTGACCAGGCTCTGAACTGTGTACGGTTACCTGTTTTTGATTGGTTCTCTAGGTGGACGCAGTTTTGAAGACCATAGCTGATCGTGTGAGCAGTGCTCGGTTTTGTTATATTTTTCGGGGGGTGTTCAGTGAAGGAAAAAAAAATCGGTTAATTGATTTATCTATATATGTGCAATTATTAATTTTAATCCAACCCCCCCCCCCCCAAAAAAAAGGGGGTGGGGGTGGGAGAGAAGAGTGCCGACTTCGCCGTTTTGTTCTGGGAGGATCGACTGTGTGTACATGTGTTTATATATGTTTATATATCTATTTCTGTTTTCCCCTAAACTACCTAGTCATGGCGTTGGAGTCTTTGTGCGTGTAGTTGTGAACTCGGGAGTCAAGACACAATGATAATGATGTGATCCGCCCAATTTTTTACGGAATTACGGCGCTGGCATGAAACAATAGGCGCCTTTCTCAGGATTAAATTAAAGTTTTAAAAAATTCGTAAATCGTGAAAAATTAAAGATGTTGGATAAGCCACTACTACAGCCTTTGTAGATATTAAGCTCAGTGAGAGTGGGATAATGTTCTGGATTTACGTCGTGGATCTACAGAGAGCGATGGATTTTACTCAACCCTGAGACATCTCTGTCAGCGGTTTGCTGAGTACAAGGTGTTCCGCGGATAGACTGTTCCTTCACACAAGTTGGAGATTTCAACAGATTGGAGATATTAGCAACGAGGGCGTTCTTTTGGACGTTGGATATATTATTATTATTATTATTATCATTATTATTATTATTATTATTATTATTATTATTATTATTGAAACCCAACGCTTTGGATGTACCTCACCGACGTAGTGCTGCAGTTTTGAGAAGATTTAGAGGCTTCACACACTACAGGATATACAACGTTCTTGGACTTTCTGGATCTTGGATATATTCTTTTTGGATCCCGTCGCTTTGGATATATACCCCACCAGCGCAGCAGCACCATCATTTGTTGTGAGGGGATTTGCTTGGATACATACAGGATAAACACAACGTTTTTAGACTTTGGGTGTTGGGAATGTTATTTTTGAACCCCGGATCCTTGGATATACCTCATCCACGCCGTACCTGAGATTGTCTTTGGGATTTGGAGGTTTATATGTCCTGTTTTTGAACATCAACGCTTCGGGTACACTTCACCATCGCAGCACTAGCAGTGACCGCAGTAAAGTTGTGAGGGGATTCGGAGGTTGGATACCCCCAGGATATGTCCAACAACTGATTGGTCGTCCAGGAATACGATTTCTCGACCTCTTGCGGATTAACCGTTGTGATTCTTGTTGGTCCTGCTTCTTCCTTATTTCTGCCCGTCTTTGGACGTGGTTTTGGGGGGTTTTGTGTTTCATTTTGCTAATTTCTATAGAATAAAAAGAAAAATAGAGTTGGGAGAGTTGGGAGGGCCCACCTCCCTCCCCCTTGCCCGTCGTTTAGGAGTAAGAAGGAGTGAACGGAGGCAGGGGTAGGAGGGGAGAAGTAGGAAGGAGGAGTAAGAGGGGGGAAACGGTAGTTTGGAGGAGGAGTAGTAGGGAGGGGTAGAGAAAAGGAACAAGAGAGGAGTAAGAAGAAGCAGGAGTAGGAAGGAAGGAGCAGAAAAGGAGGGGAGAGTTGGAAAGGGAGAGGGAAGAGTAGTAAACAACAGAAGTGAAGAGGAGGAAAGAGGAGGAGGAAAGAGGAGGAGCGGGAAAAGGAAGGTCAGGTAGGAGAAAAAAAAAAGGAAGGAGAGGTAGGAGGAGAAAAGGAAGAGGGAGGAGAGAGGAGAGCGGGCAGATCTAGCAGGATGTACCCGAGTCACTCGGCCTACTCGTGGATGTCGGCGGCCACAGCCCCGTCCTTGGCGGCTGGCGCCAACGAGAACTGGGGCTGGGAGGCTGCTGCT
>NW_004798235.1:32302-35620 GCF_000002075.1 Aplysia californica | reverse complement strand
TGTGTGTGTGTGTGTGTGTGTGTGTGTGACAAACGATGAGTGTTTAAACGACAAACGATGTTTGCACACAGAAGGTACACGGCTCACAGTTTCATTTCAAATCTACCCACAATGGGTATGGAATAAAGATGAACGTCATGTACTTTCAAAAATACTCATTGTAGGGTCAGCCAACGAACACCAAGAAGTCTTACTATTTTGACCTACTAAGCATACGATTATAGAACCCACGTTGTATTCGGATTGCTACGTGAAATTTTCTTTCTACCTATTATATTCAAAAGAACTGCGATAAATCCTATCAAAGATACAAAGCCCGTGATATCAAATATTTTTCTCCAATGAAGATAGTGCTTGTTTATTCATTTTTTAGCAACCACCCTCTCCCGTAAGCCTACGAACTCTGGATTTCCTCTACTCTAACCAACACTCATTGCATCGTCTATGGTGTAGCGGTAAAGCCTTTCGCCGTGGCACGCAGAAGATCTGAGATCAATTCCAGGGGACGGGGGGTGAGGAAGAACTTTTTAATTTAAGTTTCTCTATCTTTTTGCTGAGATATTGCATCTCTTTTAGCCCGGTTTGGTTTTGACAGACAGTGGCGAAGCTTGCCTGTTGAATGACCTAAATTGTTTCGATGGAGGTCTTTTAGATTTAGTAAGAGTTTTACGGCACTTGCAACACAATAAGGTCATATAAGTGCCGAAGAATAGAGGTGCTACAAGAGATTAACAAACACAAAATAGAAGGAGGGTAGAAAAGGACGACAGATGTTTGATAGGAAAGAAGGAGAAAACCACACCGGAGCACCCGCCATCCACCCACGATGGGGGTGTGGAAGTTTTGATAAAACACAAATGCTAAAATAGAATTTAAAAAACAACAACAACAACAAAAACAAGAACAAAAAACTAACAAACACACTTAAAAGTCGCATCATGCACAGTGCGCACACCGCCCTTACTGTGGCCAGCCTTTTCCTCCACGATGATAGTCTTGAGGTCGTCGCTGATGCGGTAGATGATGTAGAGCCAGCGGTGGCCCATCTGTACCTCGTCAAACGCCAGAAGGCACTCGTCCGCCACCGATACTCCCGATGCCTGCACAAAGAGAAGGAGAGGAGATATGGGATTTTTAGTTTAGTTTTACATCAAAGTGTTTTACGGCACTTGCAACACAATAAGGTCATATAAGTGCCGAAGATTAGAGGTGTTACAAGAGAGTAACAACCACAAAAAAAGAAGGAAGAGAGATAAGGACGATAGATGTTTGACAGGAAAGAAAAAGCAAACCACACCAGAGCACCCGCCAACGACCTGCAGATATGGGACTTTTAGGTCATTATTGAGCAAAGTACTTGGAGTGCCTATACAGATGGGTGATAAGGAAAAAAATCAGGTACCTGCAGCTTTTTTCTTTAGAGCATTTGGGCAAAGGGATCAATGGAGAGCTAGGATTGCTGATGTCGTCGCAGATGGCACTGGGATGACGATGCCTATATAAAACAGTCTAAGGAGTTTCGAGCAGAAACGCCAGGATGAGAAGAGAAGTGTGAGGTCGGTTTGAATGTAAAGATGAAGTGGACGATATAGGTACGATCATGTTTTTTCCCCCCTAAAATACACGATATTTCTACCTTTCACGCCGGAGCCCCAGCCCATGTTTGGAGGTGTACAGAACTGACGTTTTATTCTATGGAAGTGCTGATTGTTTCACATTATTCCCCTTCTTTTTTGTTTTTATTTCTCTCTAGTAACGCCTTTAATATGGGACACTAATTGTATTGCAAGTGCCGTAAAATGGCTACTTAAAAAAAAAAAACGATTCTCAGATGACTTCGATGGAATAAAGAGCATTCTGCAGTCAGTTCATGATTCTCCCTTATTTCTTTTTTAATTTAAATAATGGACGATAACTGTCCACTCGATAGAAAAGAGGGGCAGATTTCTCCGTCCCTCGGGTGCCTCGGGCAGTATCCGCCTCGCTAAACCAGTGGGCACAAGGCCGGAGGAGAAGCTGATCTTAGCCAAAAGGCCGAGAAGCTTCTCCCTTATTTCCTAATACATAAAATGATTCTCTAACAGAATATCCCCTTTTACTTTCAAAGGAAAGCTATAAACATGAACTTCCATCCCTCCCTCCCTCTCTCTCTCTCTCTCTCTCTCTCTCTGTCTCTCTCTCTCTCTCTCCATCCTCCAGCGCGATCAGCTGGCATTCAGGTCACGATTATGGTGCCCTCTGGGCAAGATTCTGGTAGAAAAAAACCCCCAACAACAACTCTCTCCAGATTGCAGGTAATCTCCCTGACACAACTCTGCTTTCTTGATTACTTCCCCTGTTAGGGGCGTTATCTCCGCGAGTGTTGAGACTGCTGTCAAGTACAGGATAAACACACGGAGATAAACAGGGGCTGGGGGTTGTCTTTCCCTGACGTCCTTTTTTAACGTGTTCTTTCTTACTGCATATGACGTATGGGCTTTTTATTACTTTGACTTTTCATCATCTCCCAAGCCTGAGACGGGCTGCAGTATCCCTTTCAGTTTTTGTAGAGTTTTTACGGCGCTCGCAACTGCATAGGGTCATAACTTGGTGTAGAGAAAGTTTTACTCCACCATTACATGCAGCCAATGAGGCCATCTATTTTTTCATTTTTCAGTTTTCAGCACGACTGCAGCATGATAATACGAGCCCTCACACAAGTCGGATTTCTCTACCCTGCGCATACGTCATACAGTCCGGATCAGGCTGATCTCCTTTGGACTTTTTCCTTTTCTCGTGGGTAAAGAAGTAGGCCTACTCTCCTTCTCTTCATTTCAGTTCGCCACCTCACAAATACAGAGTTCTATCTGACATTTTTGGCCGTTTTGAGTTAAAATCAGAAAGCAAATGGTCCATCTGCTCTATCAAAATCGTAAGAATATTCGGATTCTCTATCAAGATAATATTCAAGGAATTGCATTCGAAAATACTTGACATACTGTGAAATTTTAAAAAAATTGTCTTGAAATTAATCAAAACGAGGTTCTGTGCAGATAGAGCTTTGTAATTCTGAGGTAGCGAATTGTTAACCGCGATGTCACCCTGTGCCCCCCCCCCCTGCCCCCTTATGCAAACACAAAGTTCAAATGCCTTTCTCAGTGCTCACACTGACCGTATGGCTCTCACTCAAAGGTCATCTGTCTGTTGTCTGCCTGTCTGCCTCTCTGTCTGTCGGTCTGTCTGTCTATCGGTCTGTCTGTCTGTCAGTCTGTCTCTGTCTGTCTGTCTGTCTGTCTGTCTCTGTCTCTGTCTCTGTCTCTCTCTCTGTCTCTCTCTCTC
>NW_004798235.1:30185-31155 GCF_000002075.1 Aplysia californica | reverse complement strand
TAATAATAATAATAATCAATCAATAGCAAAAATAACAGTATTTATGTAGCGCGTATCCACGCTCTACGCTATGCACTATGCGCTTTACAACATCCGTATTTATTATCCAAGCAGACCCTAGAACACAACCCAGAAACATTCTCGGCTTCCCGGGAAGCATACAGTGCAAGCTGCAGATTGCTCGAGCTCAAACACTAACAAACTGACAAGATCTTTCGCTGTCTTTAGCCGGGTGAAGGGAGGAAAATTCCGCGTTAAGAGCGTTTTCTTATGATGGAATTTGAACCTTTGACTTTTGGGTTATGTATACAGTTATTATCGGTGTACATCAATAATAATGATAATAATAATACTTCTAGTACGAAGATCTCTTTGAAACTTTCAGTATTTCTAAAAAAACCAAACAACCCATTCTGACAGACTGCTGTGCAAAGCGTACGGATTAACGAGTAAATTTCCCCTTTGGCAAGTGGTAACACAGAGTTCCCCACGTTGTATGGATACGATAGTAAAACACGACGTACGGATAGGGTAAAAAGGGTGGAACCTCAAAATGTTACACCTGTCTCCCATGTCACCAAGCCAAGTGGGAAGGGAGTCTTGAAGTTCCACTGGCAATCCAAATGTATTTTGATTTAAAAAAAATTTTTTTTAACGCCCTAATGGGGTTCGAACCAGCCATATGCCACGCAATTTAAAGCATGGTACCAACTGAGTTGTCCGCACCCCTTTGAAACTTTCTACGTTTAGGAGGTTCCTCCCTCGCCGAAGAGCTCAGGTGCAGGTTCTTCTTAAGTTGAGACGTGGGGAAGTGAGGGGCGGAGTTGAGGAATAGAGGGTAGGGAGGGTGGGGTGGGGTGGGGGAGGGGGCCCAACTGGTCAATAGGTCCGGAATACACATGCCCGTTCATATGGGCTTGAGTGAGAGTCGTTCAAAAAGGTTTCTTGGGTTTGCTTTTTTCGGAGGGGG
>NW_004798235.1:28121-29690 GCF_000002075.1 Aplysia californica | reverse complement strand
GAAAGCGCCGTATTTTTTAGCAGTAAACGCACGTGTATGACGACTTAAGCTGTCTGGATTCAATTAGTCTCGAATGCAATTTAAAAAAGCCCGCGATTTTTTTTAAAACAACAAGCGAAATATTTCAGTGCAAAAAAAAAATAATAATAATTCGTGGCGCAACTTTTTGTCAAATGTTTAGTAAACTTTCAAACCCTCCAACTTATGCACAATGACTTGTATTAAATTGTCTTAACAGATCAATATTTTTGTAAACACTTGGTAGCTGTATTTGAAAAAAATCCCTTTATAAAAATACTAATTTAAAAAATCCCAAGTGAGAGGTTTCTACAGATTTTTAGAAGGTTTACAGCTGGGAATATATCGCTTTAAAAAGCAAATCTGTCGACTATTATCTATTTGTGGTGGCTGAATGTTGCTATTCAAAAGGTTTTTTAATGGCTGCATCGATCGACATGCGGTTTTCGCCAAAAGATTCTTTAAAATATTCTCCAGATCATGACGCCCTTCGTTTTTTCAGTTTTGAGACAGTTTTGCAGCAAAAAGCTAAATTTCTTTATTTCGCCGATCGCTTTTGTAGGCCGACGCTTCTGTCTCTGTAATTTTAGAAAATCCGCCAGGTTTGTTTATTTCAAGTCGTACTTCCGTTCGATACTATCGCGCATTGTCGCGCAATACTGAGCACTATTTTAAGTGTGCCGCCCGTATAGATCTAGCCTCATGTTTTCTTTTTTACTTGGTCATCCTTTCGTTTGATGCCCATCATCGCTTGTTTATTGCTCCATTCCGGTAGAGTGTAAATTAATACTGTAGGCCAATGACTTTTAGTTGATGTTAATGCACCGATCATTCCTTTCATCGAAAGGGGGCCAGCTAGTATTTTTCTAATTGTGACATAATTTTTTAATATTTTTTTTTTTTATTGAATTCATGTTTTGAGAACATTTAGTACACAAAAATGTTCACTATAATGTTATTATTTTTACAACAGTGTCTTTGTAGAGGTGAGACGTAGGACATGCGTACGCAAATTGTGAACAATCACGTTTTCCTCCTGGTGGAGATTTTTATGAATAATTTATGACGGAAAGTTTAAAAAAAATCTAATCCTCAATTGTTGTGGAAAAATATGATTAAGTTAACACAAATTGAAACATACTGCTGGACAAAGATTGGGGGACATTGATTCACCCGTTAAAGAGATATTTGAGGATAAGTTGCGCCACTATAGGACGCAGTGTCGTGTTGTCCAAATGAAAATATCAAATTATAAAACGTAAATTCATGCAAAACGGGAAGAACATGAATAAAAGAACAAGAAACTGAACATGAGACGGGAGTGAAAGTAAAATATTATTGAAAGTCGTATCTGAAGACTCATTTGTATAGATCTAATGCGTTTTTAAGCACAGTGAGTTTCATTTTGTTTTTAAAAAAATTCTTGTGACGCTTTAAGTAGAAGCGTGAAGTGTTTTGAGTTTTTCTGCTGTACAAAATAATGTAGTGGGTGGGTGGCGGATGCTCTGGTGTGGTTTGCTCCTTCTTTCGTATCAAGCATCGATCGCCCCC
>NW_004798235.1:25158-28021 GCF_000002075.1 Aplysia californica | reverse complement strand
TTGGTAAGTGTTTTACGGCGCTAGCAACTGCACAAGGTCATATGAGCGCGCGGGACACATGAAACTTTTTCAGTTTGTCGGAAATTTTTAATTTTGCCCGCGTGGCGGCCGAAGCCTACTCTTATCGATTTGGACCACCAAGGGATCTTTAACGTGTGCAACTTGCATTCAGACCCTCCGAGATTTGTAGCCCTTGTCCGAGAAGGCTAAGTGTAGATCTTTCCTACCAGAAAATCGGGGGTGTGGCTGAAAGACAGCAGTAAGGAGCCAAGGAGTAACAGTAGAAAAGCTGCAGAAAGGGCAAAGGAGGTGAGGGGATGGGGGCAGAAAGAGGACACGAAAGCAGACGACAGAACATTGCTAGAGAGCAGGAAAGGGGGTGAGAGAAGACAATTTTACAGAAAAAAAAATGTGGGGCGCTACCTAGATTCGAACCCAGGACCTTTGAATGAAAGGCCAACACCTTAACCTCTAGGCTAGGTCACGAGAGCCCCCCCCCCCCCCCCCAAATGATTTCGAAGCAACTAACTTCGTAAATGATGTAAACTGACACTGCAATATCACTACATGTGTGGAAGACGTGTCCTTTATATGAAAAGAAGTGGGTGGTTGTTGGGTGCTCTGGTGTGGTTTGCTCCTTCTTTCCTATCAAACATCTATCGTCTCTCCTCCTCCCTTTTTATGTTTGCTATTCTCTTGTAACACATCTAATCTTCGGCACTTATTTAACCTTATAGTGTTGCAATTGCCGTAAAACTCTTACTAAAAAAATAATGAAAAGAAGACTCATCTTTATAACATATCTATAGCCCCAAATATCGTTTTTAACAACAACAACAACAACAACAACAACAACAACAACAACAACAACAACAACAACAACAACAACAACAACAACAACAACAACAACTTTAACCACTTCTTCTCCTGTAAAGTCTCCCTTACTGCAGGCGCTATATGGGTCAAAGAGGTCTACATCTCCATCTTCTCTTCTTTAAATTGTAACTATCATACCTCTCTTTTCCAAGCGAACTATTGCCGTTCTCGCGCTGACTTGTCGAAAACTACGACTCCACTATCTTTTTATTTTCTTCCTTTCTTCATGTGGGTGGTTGGCGGGTGCTCTGGTGTGGTTTGCTCCTTCTTTCCTATCAAACATCTATCGTCCTTATCTCCCCTTCTTCTTTTTTATGTTTGTTACTCTCTTGTAACACCTCTAATCTTCTGGCGCTCATATGACCATGCAGTTGCGAGCGCCGTAAAACCTCGACTAAAACAAAACAAACACGATTTCCAGGAATACACATGTAGATATACATCTGAATAAGTTTGTAGATTACCTTCTTTTGAAAGATTTTCAATTTGCCTTGATTGTGGTTTGAAATACGTACGAAATAATCGTGACAAATAATAGTAAGAATAATGATATTATATTAATTTTAAATTTATTTGTTAAAAATTATTATTATTATTATTATTATTATTATTATTATTATTATTATTATTATTATTATCATTATTATTATTATTATTATTATTATTATTATTATTATTATTGGTATTAGATCTATTATTAATAATAACGATAGTAATAACAGTAACAATAATAGTTCTTGAATTTGAAGGTTTTTGGCGCCGTAAACCCCGTGTCCCGACACATAATTATGTACATGTACTCACACCTGTCAGATCCCTCCCACACAGAGCAAACGACACGTTATGGTAATACAGTTTTATTTATTTGTTTATTTATTTATTTATTTATTTATTTATTTATTTATTTATTTATTTATTTAAAATAAAATCCCTGATTGTAAAGGTCGATTTCAAGCTAATTTCCTTGGTTATAAACGAGTTTTTAAAATCTACAACTGTCAGATTTCTCGTAAAATTGTTTTGTTCTAAGACGACCCGATACACTGCCGAGTACAGCTTTCCCCCACTGTCAATTTTGAGAGATTCTTATTTCGAGTGCTTTTTGAGCGTAAAACACCTATTTTTTCAAATTCTTAAAAGATTTGTTCAATTTTTAAAACGTATTATTTTTATATAGGCTAATATTGATTGTTTACCTACAATGGCGTTCTTTTGAGTGGTGTGTTTCCTCAGGCAAACCTCCCGCTAACTTGGGGCTGGAGACGTTTTAATTTACCTATGTGTTTTATATTTACTTGTTTCGTGAAGTAAGTTTAAACAATATTTAGTTGTTCGGTTATTTCTTTATTTATACAGTGAACGATCTTGTCAGTTTGATAGTGTTTGAGCGCGTGAAATCCGCAGTTCGCACTGTATGCTTCTGCAGAAGCCGAGAATGTTTCTGAGTGGTCTCAGAGGGTCTGCTGGGGTAATAATAGTTGTAAAGCGCATAGAACATCCTCTTGGGCATGGGTATGCGCTATATAAATGCAATTACTATTATTATTATTATTATTATTATTATTATTATTATTATTATTATTATTATTATTATTATTTAATTAAAAAAAAATAAACTTCAGGATTTCTTAAAATGATTTTTTGGCAATTTAAATTAATTAGTTTGTTTTTACATGTTCATAAATTAGACATTTCTTTAGTGTTCTTTTATTTAATTTAGTTTTAATTCAACTCAATTATTCTTTATATGTAAACCGTCTTCCCTGGGTTTATTGATCTGTTTATTTATATTTGTAATGTTGTTGGTAATTTTGGGCGCCCGCTGTGACTACCACGTAGAATTACCGTCAGAGTCCTCGGTGAGATACGTGCTTTGTACAGCGAGTTTGTGCGAGTGTCGTCTTTGGAAGTGTTTGCAATCTCTGTCTCTCTTTCTTTCTCTCCGTCTGTATCTCTCTCTCTCTCTCTCTCTCTCTCTCTCTCTCTC
>NW_004798235.1:23978-25033 GCF_000002075.1 Aplysia californica | reverse complement strand
CTCTCTCTCTCTCTCTTTCCGTCTGTGTGTGTGTGACGTGCGTCCATGTTACTTATTTACCTTTCCTTTCTTGTTTCGTTGCGGATGGTGGTTGGAGGGCGCCACTGATTTATTGTGTTGCAAGTGCCGTAAAGCTTTAGCGTAAAACTTCTGCGTAAAACTTTTGAAAAGTCCATAGAAAAATCCAAACTAAACTCGTTGGCAAACAAGAGCAACAGCAAACTACCAGTCTTCATACGTATGTCCTCGTCAGCCGTCAGAAGCGCGGTTTGTCGGAAATGTCTTGGGGTTTACGACGTTTGGATAAATAGTTCTTTTTACTTTTCCCGATCCACGCAGTGAGATTTTAGGTGCAGTGACATGGAAAACACGCACATCTACGTGACATACTTTTGAACGTTACAGTCTGGGTCGTTGGCGGGTGCTCTGGTGTGGTTTGCTCCTTCTCGTTGTCGTGTTTGTTACTTACTCCGTAGTAACTATTTTTCGGCGCTAATATAACCTATTTGCGTTGCAAGTGCCGCAGTACTGTTACTAAAACTGAAAACTTGAGCGATATATACTTTATCGTCTCATAAAGCACAGTACTTCTCCGATGTGGACGAGCGTGCTACGTTTGTTAGCTCAGTTGCAGTGCTACGGACTGTCCCCCGCTATGTTATGCAAAAAGAATTCTGAAATTATGCAAACGGAGCCCAAAAATTGTGAAATTATGCGAATCTGTTAATTTTAACAAAGAATGATAAAGGAAAATAGCAGAAATTATGCAAACAATTATCAAAGTTTGCTAGATCTAAATTGTGCGGGGTGCATAAAACCACGGGGACAGTACGGAGCGGATGGCCCTGGTTCTAGTCCTAGACTGAGCGTTCTGGAACTCTGGTCGTTTTGTGGAATTTTCAAGTCTCTGATCGGAGGCGGACGTTAAGTTCGAGGGTCCCATGATAGTTGCAGGTCCACTTTCAATATCCTGAACTAATTGTGTGCAGAAAAAAAAGTATGTGAGTGAAGGGTTTGGAGGATTTTTTTGGGGGGGGGGACATTAAGGAAAGGTT
>NW_004798235.1:19614-21621 GCF_000002075.1 Aplysia californica | reverse complement strand
GAGAGAGAGAGAGAGAGAGAGAGAGAGAGAGAGAGAGAGAGAGATATGACCATTGCATCATGTGATAACATTTGTCTGTCTCCCCACAGCCCGGTCACCATGGCATGTCGGACAGAGTGAGCGCTCCCTCCAGCCTACAGCCCCAGAGTTCAGACCCACCCAAGCCTACTTTTGACCCAGGTGAGAGGTTTTGGGTTGGTTGGTTGGTTGGTGGGTGGGTGGGTGGGTGGTTTACTGGTGGTTGGTTGATTGAGGTGGGTGGTTGGTTGGTTGGTGGGTGGGTTGGTTTGGGTGGGTGGTTGGTTGGTTGGTTGGTTGGTTGGTTTGGTTGGTTGGTTGGTTGGTTGGTTGGTTGGTTGGTTGGTTGGTTGGTTGGTGGATTGAGGTGGGTGGTTGGTTGGTTGGTGGGTGGGTTGGTTTGGGTGGGTGGTTGGTTGGTTGGTGGGTGGGTTGGTTTGGGTGGGTGGTTGGTTAGTTGAATTGGTTGGTGGTTGGTTGGTTGGTTGGTTGGTTGAATTGGTTGGTTGGTTGTTTTTTTTGTTATGGTATACAGCCCTTGAGTTCAGACCCACCCAAGCCTACATTTATTGATCCAGGTGGGAGATTTTGTGTTAGTTGATTTGTTAGTTTGTAAGTTTGTTTGTTTGTGTGTTTGTTTGTGTGTTTGTTTGTGTGTTTGTTAGGGTTTACAGCCGCCGTTTTCAGACCCGCCAAAGCCTTCATTTGATCCTTTTAAGAGATTTATTTGTTTGAATTTTTGTTTGTTTGTTTGTTTGTTTGTTTGTTTGTTTGTTTGTTTGTTATGGCATACAGCCCCCGAGGTGGGTGGTTGGCGGATGCTCTAGTGTGGTTTGCTTCTTCTTTCCTATCAAGCATCTATCGTTCTTATCTCCCCTCCTTCTTTTTTGTGTTTGTTACTCTCTTTTAACACCTCTAATCTTTGGCACGTATATGATCTTATTGTCTTGCAAGTGCAGCAAAACTCTTACGAAAACAAACAAAACATTTTTTTTTTAAAATGGATGGAAGCCTGACATTAGATCCTGGTAACAAATTTGTTTTTTGTTTTTGTGTTTGTTTGCTTTATTTTGTTTTGTTTTGTTTCTGGTGTAGGTGGTTGGTGGGTGGTTGGTGGGTGGTCTGGTGTGGTTTGCTACTTCTCTTTTATCAAACCTCTACCAGTGGGTGGTTGGCGGGTGGTCTGGTGTGGTGTGCTCCTTCTTTCCTATCAAACATCTATCGTCCATGTATCTCCCCTTTTTCTTTTTTGTGTTTGTTACTCTCTTGTAACTCCTCTAATCTTCTGGCGCTCATATGACCTTATGCAGTTGTGAAGCGCCGTAAAACCCTCTACTAAAACTAAAACTAAAACTTATCTCTCCTCTTTCTGGTTTTCTTTGTATGTTAGCCTCTGGGTTTGCTCCTTCAAGTTTCGATCAGTTCTATCAAACTTCTGTGATTCTTATCTCTCCTCTCTTTTTTGTACGCGTTTGCTACTCTCTTGTAACACCTTTTATCTTTGGCCTTTATACGACCTTATTCTGTTGCAAGTGCTGTAAAACTCATACCGGAAACTAAACTATTTAGTAAGGAAGTGTCTACGTACTCCCCGATTGGGGTCTACGTAGTCATGGTGTCTACATCCAAAAATGTTGGATTGTGATTGGCTCGCTGAGCGAGCGGTAGTTTACATTGGTTACAAGTTACAATCCATTTAGTAACACCTCTATCTTCTGCACTTCGTGTCACCTATTTGGGTTGAAAGTGCCGTAAAACTCTGACTAAAAATTGTTTTTAAAAAGTGATTTGTTTGTATTTCCCACCAGGAGACGACCCGGATGACTCTTCCGAGGGGCCAATCAAAATCGAGAAATCCGACAAGGGAGATAACGACAAGGGAGACAAGTCAGGTTTAGAAAAGTCGTCCCAGTCGTCGTCACAGGGGGGAGAGCCACCGGTCAAACGTTCACGGTGAGGAGAGAGAGAGAGAGAGAGAGAGAGAGAGAG
>NW_004798235.1:15378-16807 GCF_000002075.1 Aplysia californica | reverse complement strand
AAGCCCCATGATTTAAGTAACTCACAGGATTGAAGCCCCATGATTTATGTGAGTCAAATAATTGAAGCCCCATGATTTAAGTAACTCACAGGATTGAAGCCCCATGATTTATGTGAGTCAAATAATTGAAGCCCCATGATTTAAGTAACTCACAGGATTGAAGCCCCATGATTTAAGTCTCACGATTGAAGCCACATGATTTGATTTTAAGTCACTCACACGATTGGTGAAGCCCCTGATTTAAGTAAAGCCCCATGATTGAAGTAAACCCCATGATTGAAGTAAGCCCCATGATTGCTGAAGTCACATGATTGTCACCTAGGGCCAGCCTGCCGGACGATGACCCCAATTTAAGCGTGGCAGACAAAGCAGAGAGAGAGCGACTGAGGCGGCAGGCTAATAACAATAGAGAGAGGTAGAACCTTCTAGAATTGTGCCTTTTTTTTATATCTATCGATTTGTTCTTCAATTTTTTTTTCTTTCTCTCCTCGTGGTCACCATATGCTGTTGTATACACACCACCCACCACCACCACCACCACTGCCACCAGGGGGCGGTCTGTGCTCCACTGTCACAAGGACATGGTTTGGACAGCGTGCAGTGCAGAAGCTTTTTTTAATCGTTTAATTAATTGTCAAGTTGTTTTTCAACCTCAAAGTTAAAATAAAAGTTTTAATCCATTCTGTTTTCATACCTTCCCACCTTTCTCTCTTTCCCGCATCTCCCCTGAAAATTTTTTTTTAAACCCCAAAAATTCCAAATAGTAATTTGAAGGTAAAAAATAATCAGATATTAAAATTTTTTTTTATTGTCTTAGATTTTGCATTTTGCAAACTAAATGATTAAATCTGTAAATTGAACTTTTTAAAATTGTTTTTTTTTTAAAAGACGACCCCCCCCATTCGCTTCACACACAGAACGCGAGTTAAATTCTTGTGTGCGGAGGTATTGGTCTTCTGGAGTGAAAAACGCCCCCCCCCCCCCCCCCCAACAAATGACCAGAGACTTAGTATGACCACTAGAGGTCCTATCTGTGAAGACAAACAGATTTTCAAAGCTTCTGCGCCTGCTGTCCTGATCTACCTTGGACGTGCCAGGCCGCCCCTCTGTAGTGGGTTTTTTTTTCTTTTCCCTCTATAATTCAATTGATATTTAATTTTTTTCTTTCTTTTTTCTCTCTCTCTCTCTCTCTCTCCTATTTTTCTTTTTCTTCTCTCTCCTTCTCCCCCCTTCCCCCCACCCCCACTCTTTACATTTTTGTTTCTCTACCTTTTTCTCACTCCAACTTTTTGTCTTTTTCTTCCTTTTCTTCTTGTTTATCTGTCTTTTTATCTATGCCCATTCTTTCCTGTGTTTTGTCTCTGTCTGTCTGTCTCTCTCCTTCTCCTTGTTCTCTTTCCTTCCCTCTTATCTATCTGTTTCACCTCCC
>NW_004798235.1:13934-15278 GCF_000002075.1 Aplysia californica | reverse complement strand
CTACTATGATGTCCTTCCTTCCTTTCTTCCCTCTCTCCTCTCTCCTCTCCTCCCTCCTCTCCTCCCTCCTCTCCTCTCCTCTCCTCCCTCCCTCCCTCCCCTCCGCGCGGTCGGTGTGGTGCTCCCAGAAACAGTGAGGATGAGGATCTGTCCCCTGCGGCCAAGGCGGAGCGAGAGAGGTTGCGACGACAGGCCAATAATGCTAGGGAGAGGTGAGGCTTTGCAAGAGCCAGGCACAAGCCCTCTAGCTACTACACCATCATCCACCCACCCACCAACCACCCACGACACCCACCGCGGGCCTGTTTCTTTGGTAGCACTCGGCAGAGACGGATCAAGTTTTGTTCTCTTAGAACCAAAACCGAAAACGGGGATTTGTCTTTCATAAGCATTTGATGTAGTAACATTACAAAAAGGTTCATATTATTGAAATAAGGGATGTGTATATCTAATGATGTCGAAGAAAGCCAGCTATTGTCGAGGAGAAAATTAGCCATCTGGTCTCGCTTAATGTAGTTTTAATATAAAGATTATGCGGGCTGGAATTGTAGTGAAGTCATACCTTTAAAAAAAAATCGTAGCTCTGTAATTGGTGTCATTAACTTGTTTTTTTGAAATCATCATGATAAATAGCGTGGCATTCATGCTTCCCATCTCTGTTTATGGCCACCCATTGCTGAGGTGAAAAGTGATGTCTTAGAAAAGCAGATGGCTTGGACAGTGTCCGTTTACACGGCTGATTGTCTTGGACAGGTGGCCGCTAGAGCAGGTTCGACTGCCGAGTTATCCCTTGTAGTGTCGATCGGCACTGACTGCCGTGTTCCCGATTACAGCTAGGGGAGGTGAGCTGAGGAATGTAGCATGAGAGAGAGATAGACAGACAGACAGACAGACAGACAGACAGACAGACCAGTAGAGACTGGGATTTGAACTCAGGGGAAAAGCTTGTGCGTGCTACCAGAGAGACAGGGCCCTAGGGTTCCACCGAGGCAATCCCACTCTTGTCGTGCCAGATTGGGGTGTACAGGTTTTCTCCTCTTTGGGGGAGGGGGGAGGGGGTGTTGTAGAAAGTAGTTATGGGTCATTCCAGGCCGTTCATTCGAGTCCCATTAACTAACCCTCAAGGGCATGATTTTGGGGGGGTTTAGATCCTGTAATGATGGGTTGCCATCTCAGGTGGTTTTGGGACAGTTTGGTTAAGGTTGTCGTTTAGATTTGCGAGCCAGCTCCCATTCCCTGAGGTTCTGTAAGGGTTTATGTTAGGTATTCATATGCTTCTTCTTCTTCCTTCCTCTCTTTTCTCCTCCCAGCTTACTTCAGTTTTTCACTTTCCCTTCATCTGTC
>NW_004798235.1:11299-12688 GCF_000002075.1 Aplysia californica | reverse complement strand
GAGCTGAGATCCTCTTGCTTGTCTTCTGGATGGATCGTCTCCCCCTGGTTCAGTGATCCGAAAGACGGCGTCACTTCCTTCGTCTTTATTAACAACCATGTACTTTTTGTGTGTGTTGCTGTTGCTTTTTTTTTTTCCCTTCTTTTTTTTCTTCTTCTTTTTTTTTTCCTTCATTCATTTTTCATTTTCAGACTTGATTTTTATTTTATTTTTTCACTTTTCTCTTTCTTTCTTTTCTTTTTTTTTTTTTTTTGTTGTATATTGATGGCGTGGTTGCTGGTGTGGTCTTGTGTGTGTGTGTACTGTTTTTGCTTTTGCTTTTTTTCCCTTCTCTTCACGTTGCCGCAACGTATTATTTGCTGTGTGTCGTTTGTCTGTGCTTTGTGTCGTTTGTCTGTGCTGTGTGTGACCTATTATTTGCTGGGTGTCGTTTGTCTGTGCTGTGTGTCGTTTGTCTGTGCTGTGTGTGACCTATTATTTGCTGTGTGTCGTTTGTCTGTGCTGTGTGTTGTTTGTCTGTGCTGTGTGTTGTTTGTCTGTGCTGTGTGTTGTTTGTCTGTGCTGTGTGTGACCTATTATTTGCTGTGTGTTGTTTGTCTGTGCTGTGTGTGACCTATTATTTGCTGTGTGTTGTTTGTCTGTGCTGTGTGTTGTTTGTCTGTGCTGTGTGTCGTTTGTCTGTGCTGTGTGTCGTTTGTCTGTGCTGTGTGTGACCTATTATTTGCTGTGTGTTGTTTGTCTGTGCTGTGTGTGTGTCTGATGCCGTGGTATTTTTATTCACTTTATTCACGTGTAGAGGGACCTTCATACCACTAGGCCATTACGGTACTGGTTTTTAGGAGTCTTTATCGGCTTTGCCGTTAGAAATTGAGGATGAAGATCCCCACCCCACCCCAACCCATTTTGGAATTATTATTCAATATTTTTATTATTATTTATTATTATTATTATTATTATTATTATTATTATTATTATTATTATTATTATTATTATTATGGTATTCATCTTATAGTTATGGATATTAATATTATTATTATGATTATTATGATTAAATTATTATTATTTTCAATGATATAGTAATATTGGTGATGGTCATTATAATATATATATTATTCTTATGATATCATTCAATGTATGTACCATCTTCATGTCCCGTCAAATCCGAGCTTGTTCAATGAGCTGACGGTATGGAGGTCCTGAAACTATTTGTGTTGTTCTGCGTTGTGGCGGTGTGCTTCACTCTGTGTGTGTGCTGTGTGTTTGTTTTTGAAAGGACGTATGGATTAGACATGTGTTCACGTTTGTGTTCATTTGTATGTTTGGCGATACGTAAATGTCTGACACACTGGCTGTGTGATGGTGTTAAGTTTTATATATGTATATGTATAT
>NW_004798235.1:5398-10844 GCF_000002075.1 Aplysia californica | reverse complement strand
TGTGTGTGTGTGTGTCAATATATATATATAAGAATAAACACTAGCTATGTCAGTATGCCATTTATATGTAGGAAGATACATACTAACCATGTCATAATGTCATTTATCAGTGCTGATAATTTTCCGCGGATCCTGCGGACGTTAGCTTTTTTTGTTGATTCCAAAATATTACTATGTGTTACATTTTTGTAGTTAGTATTAGAGTTTTATGTTGAAATTTCGGGATTGCAACGGGGTCGGAATATTTTCCTCTTTTTTCGACTTTTTTCTCATTATCAGCACTGATTTATACGTGTGAAAACACATACCAGCTAGTGTCAGTAAGTCATTCAAATGTGTGAAGATATGTTGGAATCTGAGTCAGCAGCTATGTCGGTATATCGTATATCGTTGATATGTCAGCTGCTCAGCGGGTGGTGGACAGGTGTTCTGATGTGGTTTGCTCCTCATTTCATATGAAAGGTCTATCGTCCTTGTCTCTCCTCCTTTTTCTGTGTTTGCTACTCTCTCGTAACACTTCTAATCTTCGGCACTCATATGACCTTATTGTGTTACAAGTGCCGTAAAACTCTCACAAGAACTCTCTTGTAACACCTCTAATCTTGGGCACTCATATGACCTAATTTTATTGCAAGTGCTGTAGTAAAACTCTTACGAAGGAGAAGAAAAACACAACTGAAAAAGACACCGCCATATGCCATATTGACAAGTGACATATCACGGGGTGTTACACTGAGCAGTTGAATGTATTGTTGTTGAGGTTATTGGACCTGTGGGACTCAGTGTGTGGTCATGACCTGTCAGACGAGTGACGTGACCTGTCAGACGAGTGACGTGACCTGTCAGACGAGTGACATGACCTGTCAGACGAGTGACATGACCTGTCAGACGAGTGACATGACCTGTCAGACGAGTGACGTGACTGGTGGGGTGGGTGGCTGCTATATGTGAGGCATCGTGGTAGAATCAGGCGCTCGTCGAAATAATGAAATGAAAGAAATCGTCATTTTTCGACCAGTTTGGATTTTTTCTTCTTCGAATTTTTTTTTTTTTTAGCTCAACACCTTGTACATCCATTCAAAAACCATTATTTTGTGTGGTTTTTATGGAAAAAACGTTAATGAAAAGCACGAAAAATGTAACTTTTCACTTTCCAAGGACTCTTGAGCTATGGAGGTCACCATTCTTTGGCGGCCATTTTCTCGATAATTGTGCTTCTGAAACCAGACGACACCACCTCCTGCAATCGTAAATATTTTTACTTCTATTCTAGATGGATGGGTATTGTTTTTTTTTATTGAAAGAAAAATAAAACGAGTAAGCTTTCAGATGATTGCAATAACTCCACATGTCCAAAAATTGACGAGCGCCTGAGTTCACCTTGTCGTGACACATAAGCTCGGGTGTGGTTTGCGTCTTCTTTCCTATCAAACATCCATAGCTGCCAGCCGGTACATAAAAAACATAAAACAATCAAAAACGCATGTGATCGATTGGGAAAGGTTTGAGTATGGAGGTCTTGTTTTCATATTGTACGGACTCGCAACCGTAAGGTCGTGGGTTCGAATCCCGTCAAGGGCCGGACGTTGTGTCCTTGGGAAAGGCACTTTGCACAAATTTTCCTCACTTCACCCAGGTGGAAATGGGTACCCGGCTATAGACGGTGAAAGATCTTGTCAGTTTGTTAATGTTTGAGCGCGTGAAATCCGCAGCTTGCACTGTATGCTTCCGCGGAAGCTGAGAATGTTTCTGAGTGTTCTCAGAGGGTCTGCTGGGGTAATAATAGTTGTAAAGCGCATAGAGCATGCTCTTGAGCACGGATATGTGCTATATAAATGCAATTATTATTATATTGTATAATACATATTTTAAATTTTTTAGTATTGTTTCTCAAGACTGATTTTGAAGAGGAATTATGAACTTTCCAGGCTGGCTTTGGGAAAAGTAATGAGAACAGGGCCCATGAATCAGTCGGAGAGACTGTTACCAAACATTTATGACAGTCTTGTCGCAAGTTTACTTTGAACAGCATGGGTTTATTGAATGTAGAAAAGTGTTGGGTGTTGAGGGTTTGGAGGGAGGGAGGGAGGGTTACTTGTCCAGTGGCCACCGAATTGACCCGCCATGTGGGTAGTCTCAAGGGGGAGGGGGGGGGGGGTTAGAAAAGTTGGCAGCTATGTAATGTACATCTATCGTCCTTTTCTTTATTGTATGTTACTCTCTCGTAGCACTTCTGACCTGCACTTTCATAGCCTATTCTAATTGCAAGTGCTGTAAAACTCTTTTAACAAACTCTTTCTAAAACTTTTGTAAAAAATCTTTTGTCCTTATCTCTCCTCCTTTTTTCCCAGTAACACCTCTAATCTTCACCGCTTATGTGACCTAATTGTGTTCCAAGTGCTGTAAAACTCTTCCTTAAAAAGAAGTTCTCTAGCGTGGTTTGCTCCTTCTTACTTGTACATCTATCGTCCTTCTCTCTCCTCCTCCTTTTTTATGTACGGTACACCCCTCTGTTGTAACACCTCTAGTCTACGGCACTTGTATGACCTAATTGTGTTGGAAGTGCAGTAAAACACTCACTAAAACCAAACAAAAAACCAAAAGAAAAACCACAATCCTGATGAGTGACCATTGTGGTGGGCGTGTCCCCAGGGTGCGAGTGCGGGATATCAACGAGGCCTTCAAGGAGCTGGGTCAGATGGTGACTCTACACTGTAACTCTAGCCAGCCACTGACCAAACTGATGGTGCTGCAGCAGGCTGTCAACGTGATCACCTCGCTGGAGGGCCAAGTCAGAGGTGAGGGGAAGGGGAGGGAGGAGGGGAGGGAGGGAGAGGGAAGAGAGGGAGGGAGGGAGGGATGGTGACTCTACACTGTAACTCTAGCCAGCCAGTGACCAAACTGATGGTGCTACAGCAGGCTGTCAACGTGTTCACCTCGCTGGGGGGCTAAGTCAGGGGTGAGGAGGAGGGGAGGGGAGGGAGGAAGAGGTGAAGGGGGAGGGTAGGAGGGAGGAAGAGGGGAGGGAGGGAGAAGGAAGGGTAAAAATGTAATAACTCTAGCCATCCTCTGGCCAAACTGATGGTGTTGCTCATAACGTAAAGTTAACCTTTCAAATTGCCCTATTTTCTTGTTCAGACAGTTAACCTTGTAACTGCCGCAGAATTCAGTGCTCGGCTTTGTTTTGTAAGAATGTAAAGTTAAGACGAAAACTGCCCTATTTTCTCTTTCGGAAGAAAAAGTCAACCGTATCATTGCCATAGAATTCAGCTGTTTTTGTTTTTGTTTTAATAACTTTTATTAAGAAAAACCTAAAGTTATCCGTAACAACTGCCCTAGTATTCAACACTGTCTATTTCCTTGTGCCCCCAGAACGTAACCTGAACCCAAAAGCTGCGTGCCTGAAGAGGAGGGAGGAGGAGAAGACGGAGGAGCTCCCTGGGCGAGCCTCGCTGTCAGGGGAGGATATGTCTCAGCAGCCTGGTCTTCCCAACAAGGTGGGTGTCTAGTTGGCCGCTGAATAAGGCTGCAGCAGGTATTTTTAGGTTGTGTTTCCTAGTTGTGAAAGAAACTTTGGGTTTCGGTGTGGGTTAGGGTTGGGTGACATGTGTCGTTAATGGTTAACCTTAACCCGAATTATGGACGTGTGGAATACATTACACTACCTTAGGATTACAACGTTCTGTCTGCTTAGACGGTGTTGCCATCCAGATTTTTTGAGAGACTACTAAATTTGGGGAAAAAAATTCCACTAAATGGGACGAAAAAAACCTTAAATTTTTTAAAATATGCCTTATATATTACATATTTATTCTTTTTTTTTTTTAAACAGTAATAGCGGGTTCTTTATTTCTGACTAGTCAAACATATTCATATATAGGCCTAGTGTGGGATGTACATCTATGATTCTTGATAATATTTAGACAGGCCAGATTTTAGACTGTTCTTGGACTATAATCATCATTTTTGCATTTATTTATTTATTTATTTATTTTTGATTTATAACGTTTACCAAAAGATTGACAAAATTATTTAATCCATTTTATATGATTGTTGTAAGTAAAACAAATCAAAACAAAACCCACTAAATGTGCTGCAAAAAAAACTAAAAAACGAAATCGACCAAAAAACACTAAATTTAGTGGTAAAAAACTAAGAATGGCAACACTGCTTAGATCTAGTTCCTACTTTGGAGAAATTTGATGTTAAACATTTCTGAGTTGCACAAGATATCATGCTTTTGTGAATGCAAATGTTTGAATATCTTTATTTTAAAAAATCTGAATAATCTTACTGTTATGTAAGGGAAATAATAAGACCTGCTCGTGGTTCATTCCCTTAGCAGGACATTGGCTATTAAGTTGTTCCCCTTTGTAGAAACACTTCCATGCTGTTTGTTATGTCATTTTCATATCATGTGTCATGTTAGTATTTCATATTCTTTGCCACCGTTTACTTATTAGGCTGGTGTTGTATTATTCTATGTGAGAATGACTGAGACGGGTGAGTGTTTCTACGAAGGGGAACAACTTAATAGCCAATGTCCTGCTAAGGGAATGAACCACGAGCAGGTCGAATTATTTCCCTTACATAACACTTACGATTTTGATAGAGCAGATGGGACATTTGAACCCTGACCTCATGCTCACGACGGCCGAAAAATGTGAGACCTCTGATTGTGTTACAAGTGCCGTACCTCTCTTACAAAAACTTCTTTTTAAGAAAAATCATTTATGTTTCGTCTCCAGTGCCCACCTTCAGAGCCAGGGAAAGGTCCATGGCCGACCTGGTAGTGATGTCTTCAGCAGTCGTCGTCGTAGCAGCAGCAGCAGCAGCAAGTTGACACCCCCACCCCCCCACCAGCCAACCACCCGACAACGTTGACCACTGGCTTCCACAAAACTCCCTCCCATCTCCCCGGCCGGGCGGAGTTGACCCACGGAGAGAGAGAGAGAAAGAGAGAGAGGAGAGAGAAAAGGGTGTGGGGTAGGGAGAGATATAGAGAGAAAAAGAGAGAGACAAGACGGACCGAGAAAGAGGGGAGAAAAGGTTGTGGGGTTTAGGGAGAGAGATGGAGAGAAAGAGAGAGACAAGACAGACGGACAGAGAGAGAGAGGAGTGTAGAGACAGATAGACAGCTTAAGAACTCTTGACACCAGCTACTTTATGTGTTCCTTCTGATGTATCTCGTCAGAGACAGGCGGGGTGATTCCTTCCCTCCCCCTTTATTTTTCAATATTTTTTTTTTGCTATTGTCAAAGAGAGACGTGAAAGAAAAACCACCATTTTTAGATGCCTTTCCCCTTTACGTGCTGGGTAGGGGAATGGGTGGATGACGTTCCAAGAAATATTCTGGCTTTAGACTAGAGTATAATGAGGGATTTTTGTATACATGCCTCATGCCTTTCCCCAGTTGTCTGCTCAGGAGGTAGGATGGGGTGGGGGG
>NW_004798235.1:1290-4786 GCF_000002075.1 Aplysia californica | reverse complement strand
CACACACACACACACACACACACACACACACACACCACCCACCACACACACCCCTACCTCCCCTCTCTTTCTCCTTGTCTCTCTCATGCGTTGTTATATCAAGATTGCCTTTGTTAACAAAGTGATTTTTTACATATATGTAAACGTTTCCTTGTCTGCATACTCTAAGTTAAGTTTTTTTTGTTGCTGGTTTTTGTTTTTTTTAATTCCTTGTATGCTATTTTTAGACATTTTGTTTGTTTCTGCAGTTCTCTGCAGGTAATGTTGAAAAAAATAATCTCCAAGGAGGCAAATGAAAAAATAATCTCCAAGGAGGCAAATGATACAACACTTTGTCTTCACTTTCTTCTGCTGTCGATTTCTGTCCCACCTTTGTTCACAAATTCCGTCGCGATTTTGTTTTTTTTGGTTTTTTAAAAAATATAAATATCAATTTTTTTGTCCCCCCCCATGATTGCGTGGGATGAGAACGTGTGAGAGATGTGTTGCGCCCCTGTGGGTCCAATCGTTACGATGAGCCATTATTACTGCCTTCTTTGTGTCTTCCGTCTACATCTGCATCATCGCCGTCATCGTCATCGTCGTTGTTGACCCCCCGCCCCACATGGTGCGCTGAAGTGTGCGTGTAAATGTGTGGGAGGGTGGGCGTGTGGCGACTGAGGACGGCGATTGCGTTTGTGAAAAAAAAACTTTTCTTGTTGTTGAACAAAGCGAACAGGATGTAGAGAGAGAGAGAGAGAGAGACAGAGAGAGAGAGAGAGAGAGAAAGATTGTGGATGGGGTGATGTGTTGTCGTTGTTTAGTCAACGACACAGGGCTCAGGCAGCGGCAACAGCAGCGTCATTTCTGGTGCGGTGCCGCTGGCGCTCGCTCCCTTTTTTTGAATTTGTACGCCGAGGTGACCTAGACCGTAGCAGAATACTTTTCGACTGCTCGGTGTAAGACTGGGTCGTATCTCACTGTTCAAAATGGCGTACGATGGAGTCTTATACTTGCACGTAAACAAGTCGTGCTGGCGTTGTAAAAATGATTGAATTTGAATTTATTTTCTGTCCGTTACGTAATGATGTATTGATTTGTACCAGGCGAGAGAGTTGTGTAGTTTTCCTCCGAATTAAAAAAATTTCTAATGTGTAATGTCTTGAGAAGTGGCCGTCTCTCAGAGGGATGTGGCAGTTGGTGACCGGTTCTCGCGTCTCGTGGAGACGATGGTCAGTTTATTACTTACAAAAGAACTCATTTTTCCAGAACAGAAGGTGCCGGCGCTTTTAAGGTCCTGACCTACATGTGTTACGGGTGCCGTTTTTAGAAAGACCCCAAAAACTAAACTGGAAAGTGGACTCGAACTTGGATATATTTGAAGTGGAGCAAGAGGAAGGTTCTGGTTCAAAGGATGGGTGGGCCCTGTTCTTATGGTTCAGATATTCCATTTTGTAAAGACCTATGGTAGAAAAGAGAGGTAGAAGATTGAAAGTTAGTGGTGGAGTGAGAGTAGAGTGTCCTCGTGGGTTTTGTTTTTGAGCTTTTGGCAGCTTGTTTGGGCGCGCTCGGCCCCCTGAGTTTTGTTTTAGTTGTCGAGTCTTTTTGTGTGCGTTATGTAGCGGCTGATGGTGTGGATCTCTGTAATATAATGTGGACTTCCGTTATCTAGTACAACTTTCGGTACTGCGATTTCGCAGGGTAGCAGGTGAACTATGGAGACTCGAGGTGTTTAGTGAAAGGATTTGTCTTTGACATGTCGCTACATCAGAATGACGTTTTCTCTGCTCAGTACCCACTTTTGAGAAATTTGACTTCAAACATTTCGAGTTTGACGTGTCAAGCTTTTTGGAATACAATTACAGGGCTGCCAACCAATCTGTTTTTTTTGGTGTAATCATTACGATTTTTTAGCCTCTGCGAAATTTCGATCGTAAGGCGATTTATTACGAATTTTACCGTCAGCAGATTTTTGGCTATAAAAAAATATTTTTGGCTCTTTTAAAAATTTATTTTACAAGTTTTAGTGAAGACCAGTAAATCGTCTGCCAATAGTCGGAAAACCTCCTAATTCTTAATCAACACCCAAAGGAACAGCTTGCCCACTTCGCATGAGTTAGCCTTGCCCTCGATAATACCGTATACGAGTAGAAGCATTGTTCGTTGTAATGTAGTAATTTGAAAATGAGAGCACTTTCAAATTTTTATGGGAAATTACTAATTTTCTTCATGGTCATTACTAAAAACCATGGAGATGGGTTGGCAGCCCTGCAGTTATTTGAATATCTTGATAACAATTCCGAATATTCTTACGATTTTGATAGAGCAAATAAAACATTTGGTATCTGGCCTTGTGGTCTTAGTAAACTGAGAAGGGCCAAAAATGTCGGATAGAACCTTGTGGTTCGGAGGAAGCTATATTTGGAGGCCCTGGGAGTGGACACGTGCTCTGTGAAAACCACAGAGTCCAGCGATGATTTTATGAAAATGCACTTTAGATGAAAGTTCCATTTGTTGTTGATTGATTTTGTGGTGAAAAATCAGGGGTTTTTTTTTTGCTCTTTCTGTAAGATTATGACATTCTTTGCCATATCGACAGACCGAAGGGCTAGAACCCAAATGGCCGCATTATGAAAAACCAAGAGTTAGGATAGTTCTGCTGCTACCCTGTGACTTGACCAAGCTATGGAGCTGTGGGAAGCTTCCTAGTGTCATTTAGCGCTATGCAAGTTTCTATAGTACAAATATTGCAGTGTGAATTTCTATAGTGCTATACGAAGTTCCGTAGTGTGCTACGAGTTTCCTTGTAGCGATGTACGAATTTGTAAAGTGCTATGGGAATTTCCGTAGTGCGAATTGACCTTTCATATTACAATATATGAATTTCTTTACTGCTGTGGGAATTTCCATAGTGCAATACGAACTTCGCTATTTCGATATGAATGACCTACTTACTATGTCTCATGTGTAGGGGGGTATGTGAGTTTTAAAATCATGTTTTCATCGCTACTAGACTATGGTTGCATTTTATTTCTCGAGGGAGTGTTGAGGAAGATCTGAGCTTGAAATTTTGTAACAAACATTTTTTTTCGGTCAAACACCGATCTGATGTCAGCTGATTGAAGAGTTTTACCTTCTGAAATGAATGCTAGATCTGTATATTTTTCATATTTACTCTTTTTTGTTTGTGTTTTGGTTGTTGTTGAAATTACTGAGTTTACAGTACAGTACAGTTTGTGAGTTTGGTTTTGTTTGCGAGAGATTGTCATTGTAGAGCAAAGTTTTCCATTGGTGGTTCAGAGTAATGGAAGTTAGAACAAAGGTTTGCCTGCTGGGAGCTGGTGTGGGATTTGTTCTTCTTTGACTGGCGTCTTGTGGAGGTAGCGGGTCGGCACGTTGCCGTGGCGTCTTGTGGTGGTAGAGGGTCGGCACGTTGCCGTGGCGTCTTGTGGTGGTAGAGGGTCGGCACGTTGCCGTGGCGTCGTGTGGTGGTAGCGGGTCGGCACGTTGCCGTGGC
>NW_004798235.1:0-1190 GCF_000002075.1 Aplysia californica | reverse complement strand
GCGGGTCGGCACGTTGCCGTGGCGTCTTGTGGTGGTAGCGGGTCGGCACGTTGCCGTGGCGTGCACAACTCCTGGGTTTGATTCCCGTGTAGGGAGAATTCTTATTGACCATCTCAGTCTTTCTCCTGGGATGTTGTAACCCTCTCAGGGCGGGTTTGGCATTGACAGTCATGGTCGGAGCCCGCCGTCTAAATGATCTGAATTGTATAAACTTATGAAGATGGAAGAACCACCCAACATTTTTGTCTCTCGACTTAACGCAGTTGAAATTTATAGACGGTTGTATGATATTCTACTAGAGAAAATATTTTTAGCTCATAAATTTTACAAATTTCGATTAGAAGGGATATTTTCCATCACAGTGGCTTCTGTTTTATATACCTTTTAGCCAATGATTTTCTATAGGTTGACATCTCTCAGTGTAGCGGCCAGGCAGGACCGGAGAAAGGTTGCCAATTTTTATGGCCGCGAGTGGTGGGTGAGGAGAGGTTAAAAATAGAGAGAACTCGTTCATGTCTTGATAGTGGTGATATAAATATAGAACAAGATGTAACAAAATTAATGGTCGTTACAACGTCTTGTGTGGCTTTGAATGTTTTCTCGTTCGTTTCGTTCGTCCGTCCATCCGTCCTCTTGTACGCTGGGATGCTCTTATGTCGTGGAATTCCTGCGTTTGAGAGATTTTCAAAAAAAAACAACAACAAATGTTCTTATGGCTTCCAATTCACAACAGGTCAAAGTTCATTGTTGCATAAGAATGAGACGCGGCGTGTATATGAGTGTGTGTGAAATGTATGTATGGCCTCTGAAGGCCTCGGTATGTTTTGTTTTTTTTCCCCCCCTGTTTTTTTGTTTTTTTTGTTTTGTTTATTTGTTTGGTTTATTTTTTTGGTCTGAATGCCTGTGTGTAAGGACGTTGATCACTCTGTCCATCCTCCATCCTTGTATATGTACATTTAGTAATATGTGACGCAATTTTACGAGAGAGAGAGTACAATATTTCTACTACTACTACTGCAAAAGTGTTCAGTACATATTTTTTACAAATTGTTTTTTTTTTTCGTTTTTTTTTTTTTTTCGAATGACAAAAGCTAAAAACATACATGCATAACGTACGTTATAAATCTTGTTATGTGTCGTTGCTTGGTTCATTTTTGCGCCGTTGTTTTCCTTATTATTTATTTCTCTCC
>NW_004798234.1:249985-251077 GCF_000002075.1 Aplysia californica | reverse complement strand
ATCATTGTAATTATTTTTATCATCATTATCATCCTTATTTCCATCAATACAAAAAGGTCTAGAGCGCCAGCAAAGAAGTCCCTGGTAGAAATGCCGGACTGCATAATTATGTAAGAGAACATCACAAGTGAGATCATTTGGCAAAACTGTAGGAAAACATTGTTTAAAATGAGAAATGTAATAAATATATACAATGGAGAAACAAATCGCAAAAAAAAATATTGCAAAAGATACTGCAAGCAATTTTTCAAAATGTGATCAAATAAAATAAAGGCTTGGTTCACAGGCTACAATTATCAAGCAAAAATCATTTTTAAAAACCCAAGGAAATAAAAGGACTGCATCATTAAAATCACCCCAAAAACAGAAGGACAAGAAGACAAACAATTAACAATAAAAATGCACCCCCCTCCCCTCATTATCCTCCTTTCCCATGGGAAAAAAGAAGACAAAAACAAAAACAAAAATTAAAAACAGTCACCTCTGACTTTTTAAAATGTGTTTTTTTCTTACACACGGGTCATTTTCACGGAGTAGACTGTTATTAATACTCTGCAGAATGGGGTTTCCTTTTTTTCTTTTTTTCCGTTTTGAACTGCAAAGAACGTTTGAAATAAAATCTCACACTAACAGGAAATACCGACGACGTCTAAAAATGATCTAGATCTACAGTGTGCATTCACTCGTGACGATTCTTGCAAATAATAGTACATGGTTTTACGGCGCTCGCAACTGCATAAGGCCATATGAGCGCCAATGATTCTTGCAGAATAATTTTTTTTTTCATTCTTTAAAAAATATTTTGCACTTGCTCTGTTCACATTTGAAATGGTATGTCATATTTGGCCTTCCTAGGTCTTTGTCAAATTTCCCCGTAACTATGTTAAATTTCAACTAGCTCTGTTCACACTTGAAGGGGATACAATAGAAGCATTACTTATTCCCAAATGCATACCTGTCATAACCATGAACTGTTATGCATGCATGTGCATGTGTAAGCCCGACCTTGAGACTGAAGAAATTGCGAGAGAAAATGAAAGAGAGGATGAGAGAGAGAAACCGAGAGAGAGAGAGAGAGAGAGAGAGAGAGAG
>NW_004798234.1:245298-246401 GCF_000002075.1 Aplysia californica | reverse complement strand
GGATTGTTGGTTTTTTTTTATTACTCTTCTGTAACACCTCTAATCTTAGGCACTTATATGACCTATTTATATTTCAAGTGCCTGCTGTAAAACTCTAACTAAAACATTTTTTAAATATAAAAGCAGAGTAAAAGATGTATTTGAAATGACGAGTCGGCATTACAACGGTTACTTCACACACCCTTCCCCCCGAAAAAAGAACAAAAGCAAACAAACAAACAACATCAAAACATCAAAACAAAACAAAAAACAACACACAAACAAAAACAGACAAACAAGAATTCACGTTTTCAACACGGAGAGAAGTGTTGGGAAAAGTGAATCAACACTCAAAAGAACGAGGGTAGATCTAGAAGAAATGTGAATCTGGAAAAAAAAATTATAAGGTCTACAAATAGAAGAAAATAAAAGGGAGTAGAACAGACAATGGATTTAGATGTTAAGGACGATATAGGGCTTTGATATGAATATTATCGAAATAGATGTTGAGAGAGAGAGGCATGTTGCGCAAACGGTAGCTGAGAAAATGGCAATTTGTAACGTATATTTAGAAATAGGTTACAGTCGACTACGTATGATTTGATGTCGGGGCAGTGGGGAAAAAAATCAGCTCATCCCAAGTTCAACTTAACCGTTGGGGCATGTAAAGAAGAAGAGATGCTGGGATCAGAGAACAAATTTAACTTAACTGAAGATGAACTCAAGCGAGTTCAACATAATAAGTTGAGTCGACTGTATCATAAATACTTTCTCATTATTTGATGTTTTGACCGAGATATAAACGGTAGTTAAGAAAATGGCAACCTTAAGCGTTAAAACAATACATTTAAAAATAGAATCTAATACTAAATATCGAAAAAATAAATTGGTTGATGTATAGTACACAAAATAAGACTTAGGGGAAAACTAAAACAAGTGCTGCAGAGTTGTTTATAAATGCAGGCATTCTTAAGAGTCACTAAGAAGATGTAAATGTGAGTAAAGTGTTTAGATATGAGTTTTTCTTTGTTGTTGTTGTTGTTGTTGTTGTTGTTGTTGTTGTGGTTGTGGTTGTTGTTTGTTTTGGGTTTGTTGTTTTTTTTAGCTTCTCTCTCTCTCTCTCT
>NW_004798234.1:241329-244192 GCF_000002075.1 Aplysia californica | reverse complement strand
AGAGACGAGGAGCAACAACAGCAACAGCAACAGCAACAGCAACAGCAACAGAAACAACAACAACAACAACAACAACAACAACAACAACAAAGAAGTAGGAAAACAAAAAGCCCCCTAGCTATTGTTAAATTACAACAACCGGTGTGTATAATTAATTAACAGTTGGGCACTGGGCGCACGCATCAGGCCGATAAATGCCGTTGGTCAAGGGGGAAAAAATAGAGATAAATGTATTATTGTATAATATATAGCTACAACAACCGGTAGGCATAATTATCTGTTGGGCACGCATCAGGCCGAAAATACTGTTGGTCAAGGCGAAAAAAAAATAGAGATACACATTGTATATGGACAGCGACGAGACAGCGCGGTTTTTGGTGGGACAGTTGTGGTCAGTCGTTGACCAATGGGAGGGGACAGGACACAGGTATGGTGCCAGAGGCGGTCCCACCCACCCATCCTTCCTTCCGTAGAAGGCAGGACTCGGTCGAGTACATGCTATTGTACTTTTGTTATGTCCTTGTGTTGGAATCAAATTTTAATGTAAATTAGATGTCTGTTGTTGGTATAGAGTATAGACAGAAGAGTGCTTGACAACAGTGGTATTGTTCTTTTTGTTTTTTGTTTTTTTTTGTGTTTTGTGTTTTTTGTTTTTGTTCTAGTTCTTGTGACTCGTAATTTTGTTAAGGTGAATTAGATGTTGTTTGTTTAGAGTATAGACAGAAGAGTGCTTGACAACAATTGTATTGTTCTTGTTCTTGTTGTTATTTTGTTGCTGTTATTGTTGTTGTTGTTGTTGTTGTTGTTGTTGTTGTTGTTGCTCTTGTTCTTGTGACTCGTATTTTTGTTCACTATTATTTTATAGTCTCAGGTGAATTATTTGAAAAAACGTTGGTATGAGAGAAAAAAACAGCATGTGTTTTCACAAAGCGAGTGTTTCATTATGGGTGGGGTTATTTTTGTTCGTTTGTTTGTTTGCTTGTTGTTGTTGTTGTTGTTCTTTGTTGTTGTTGGGTTGTTGTTGTTGTTGTTGTTGTTTTTTTGGGGGGATGTATGCATGTTTGCATGGCTTTATAACACAGAACGTGTATATAATATTATTATGTATGTGTGTATCCTCTTTATGATTAAATCGGTAGCCAACTGGACAAAGAAGAAGCGTAAGAAGAAGATAGTAGTTGTTTCTGCACTTACCTGCCAAGGCTGCGGTGTTTCCAGGGCCAGAAACGACATGGCGTGAAAGTCCGTAGTGAATTATATTCCAATAGGATCCCGTGCGAGATGTGCTCTGGTAGATGTTGCTGCTGTTGCTGTTGTTTTTGGCTGCTGCTGAAGTCTCCGAGGCGTGTAGATATCTAGATCTGGTGTGTTACAGACAGACTGTAACGGGAACAATTTGCCGGTGCACTTTGTGACCTAGATATCTAGTTCACAGAAATCACTGACTGTAAAAGACAGTCCATAGACACACAGTGGTGGTGAAGACACCGGTCAAGATAAGAAAGTAGAAGTCGTGATGATGATGACGAAGTTTAATCCTCTCCACTCTCCATAACACCAGTTGATGATAAAAATGATCGGGGCAAAATATTTCATGTAGGACTGACCAAACCTTGCGAACTTACAATTATTACTCACATAGTCAAATAATTAATCGCTGTAAACAGAAAGGATTGGACTACTGAGTGAGTAGATTTTACCAAAACAGTTCACGGCGAAGCGATCAATTTTATTTATTTATTTATGTTTTTTTTAAATCGGAAGAAGGAAATAATGGGCGAGTGGTTTAACGGTTCCGGTCTAGGTCTAGATCTGTGATTTTCTTACATCATTCCGCCCGAGTAGTCCTGTGTTGTGAACTACGAAAAAACACTCGGTCGGCTTAGTTTCTTACGGTATGCACAGTGAAAGCCTACAGGCTATTAGATCATGCTGCATTGACGAGCGATATGAAATTTGCACAAGTATTGGCTCATCTCTTTTGATTTCACAACATCCGTTCGTCCCGCGACATTCTCCTTGTCAAATGAGGCGGAAAGTGGAAAGAACAAGGGCCTGTAGGGCACAAGGGTGGCCACCAGGGGTAGTCTGCTGATTATGTTGGCCTCGTCAGGACAAGCTACTGCATGGTAGAGTAGTGGCGAGCCTACCTTGAGTCGCTAGCAGGCGCGCCGATAGCCCGCAGTAAGCCTTCCCAGCCCAAGTCGGTCGGTCGGCACTTAGGTTTGGGATCCGTGGCAAAAACTCTCCTCTCTTCTCACAAGAGTGTCTGTTGGCTGAGGGCGAGAAGAGCTTTACCCCCGTGTCCTGCAGCGATGCTAAATCCCGGGCCTACTCGAAAAGGGGTAGACCAGCATCCAACTTCGTTAGAGATCGCGCCTACTCGTAATTCAGCACGAATTTCATTCAAATATTTTGCCTGTCATATTTTCCCTCTTTACAGCCCCTTCGGCTGGTTGGCATCAAGCGAAACGCCAAATCCCCCATATCGCACGAGACTCGCTCGACGCTGGGTTCGGTTATTGATTGATGCCGACAAATATGGGCAAAGAGGCGGGCACTAGCGGGGGTTCCCTCAAGCCTTGGCCCCGCCCACTAGCCGTGGAACGCTGAGCGAAGCGGATTGTGTGGTAGCCGTTAGCCACTCGCCTGCACGCTGAGGTGGGCGTCACCGCAGGGCAACAGCCGTTGTGAAGAGACCGCCGTTTTTCTTTACGTCTGATACCCATCATACAGGGGGCGGGCGGGGGCGGCTGGTGGCTGTCGCCACTCATCACAGTGGCCCGCCCCTTAGCTAGAAAGTTCCCACACACACCCGCAGAGAACGGCAGGCGAGTCTGGCGGCGGGGAGATAGATAGATGA
>NW_004798234.1:239440-240733 GCF_000002075.1 Aplysia californica | reverse complement strand
CCCCCACCCACCCCATGCCCATACACAATGCTGTTTTAATTTCTCCTGTCCAGGATTTCCGCACCGTTTCTACAAGACTTTTCTCACTTCCGCCCTCCACAAATATCAGTGGGTGGTTGGCGGGTGTTCTGGTGTGATTTGTTCCTTTTTTCCTCTCAAACATCTGTTTTCATTATCTCTCCTACTTTTCTTATTATTATGTTTCTCTCTTGTGAGACGTCTAACCTTTAGCACTAAAGACTTACATGACCTATTTGTGTTGCAAGTGCCGTAAAACTTTAACTAAAATAATGAGACACATTTCAAATGCATGTTGCTCTCATTCGCGGTACTGAAATGGAAGCGCCAAAGAAACACAGACCTGCTCATCATTAGTCTTATTCTTAGTTTTAACAAGAGTTTTACGGCACTTGCAACACAATAAGGTCATATAAGTGCCGAATTCTTCTTCACTTACCTTTATTCTCTCATTTTGGCGCTCATATGACCTTATGCAGTTGCGAGCACCGTAAAACCTCTACTAAAACAAAAACAAACAAACAAAACTCTCTTCTTTTATCGTCAGACCGGCGGCGTGCATCTGTGGTGTAGAGGTTAGGCACTTCGCTGTCTCACGCAGGAGAAACGAGTTCAATGCCCGAATAGGGAGGATTTTTATCGAGTACAATGTACATGTATATCATGATCAGTCTCTCTGCTCCGATGTTGCATCCCCCTCAGCCCGATTTGGCTCTGACAGACAAGGTCGGAAGTCTGCCTCCTTAACCCTATTCGTATCCTACGAGTCATTTTGTACTCCCGGGGTTGTATTCTTCACTTTTTAGAATACTTCTAGTACGAAGATCTCTTTGAAACTTTCAGTATTTCTGAAAAATCATTTTGACATTGCTATGCAAAGCGTACGGATCGGATTAACAAATAAATTTCCTCTTTGGAAAGTGGTGACACAGAGTTCCCCGCGTCGTATGGATGCAATAGTAAAACACGAGGTACAGATAGGATTAATGCTCTAAATCGTGTCGGTGGGGGCGTAAAAACACCGTAACCCATTGTACCATCATGTACGTCAGGCGGTGAGCAGTGGTCGCCATCATTGTCTGTCCCTAGTCCACCACTCTACCTCTAGCTTTAACACTTCCAGGTTCTGGGTGATTGCCTCATCTTTGATTGCACTTCTTTAACTGCCAAAATGTTGGTCTTCCTTTTCTTCTTTTTTCCACTAGTCTCCAGTATCATATGTGAGAGGGCAAGCTCGTCTCTAGCATTCTCAAAACATGTCCCAAATTCACCACC
>NW_004798234.1:236477-238077 GCF_000002075.1 Aplysia californica | reverse complement strand
GCCCACTCGGGAAGCGAACTCGGGTCTCCTGCATACGACAGCGTTAAGCTCCTATAGCAGCCACACCACAGACATCGATAGGTCTATCTGCATCCAAAATTTAAAACTCCAGGTGTCGCAGTTATTCAATACTAGTGTTACCTGCTGCCTGGAATACCGGGAGGTATCATCTCTGACTCAGAGGTTGACGTGTACTGACCACCTATCCTTCATTCGCGAGCTGCCGTTGCACATTCTGCTGTACCCATGCTAGTCCGTGTCTTTATGATGTTGTCCATCCATGTCACTCTTTATTTTCCCTTGGCTTTCCTGCCTCACCCCCTTCCTCCAAGCTCCTCTTTCCCAATGGTCGCGTGTTGTTTGAAGCGACTAAACTATTGTATTTTTCTCCATTCTATTTCATTAAGCAGGGTTTGTCTTGTGTGGAGAATTAGCTACTGCTCATCGCAATTGGTGATTGTCAGAGGTGTCAAAAGTAAATTACAGCTACTGTGCTGATAAGACTTGTTCTGATCCCATTTTCCAACACAACCCAAACACATGTAAGCCTCATTCTCGTAAAAATATATTGTAATATTGGGGTACACTTCATCCTTGTAAAGATACATTGTGTTACTGGGGTACACCTCATCCTCGTCAAGAGACATTGTATTACATGTACTGGGGTACACCCAAGGAGATTAAATTAGTTCTAAACTCCTTGGGTACACCTCATTCTTGTCAAGATACATCGTATTACTGTGGTACATCTTATCCTCGTAAAAATACATCGTACATGTACTGGAGTACACCTCTTCCTCATTAAAAATGCATCGCACATGTATGCAGACCCGATCGGTACTTTCTGTAATGAACCACACCACAGAAAGTCTGCTAAGCCTTTTGTATCCTTTGGAGCTTTTTTCCTGTATTTTGTACAATTTGTAATTCAATACTAATAGTGATATAGATTGCAAAGCGCCCAGAGCTCGCTGTTTTTGAGGGAATTTGCGCTATACAACATGGTGTCTATTTTTGATACCTCTAACTGATCTATGATTGGGGACATGGTTATTTCAGTTCGTACCACGCTGGACAATGTGACGAATGACAATGCTTCCTTATAAAGTGTCTCGAAAATGAGTTCTTCTTTTTAATGCTCCTCTGTAAGATCTCAGAGATAGTCTTCAATTACATTGCAACTGATTTTTACGTTGGCCTAGGCTCACTTCGTAGGGCCCTTAGTCTTCAGGCAGGAACATTCCGATTTTGAAGGTGCTCTTTATGTTTTGGCTTTTTAAATTTTGAATTTTGTCCGGGTGGCGGCCAAAGCCCACTTTTACAGTTTGAGTTTGAGTTCGCGTTTCATCTTGAGTTTGAGTTTGATGTGAGTTTGAGTTTGATGTGAGTTTGAGTTTGATGTGAGTTTGAGTTTGAGTTCGCGTTAGAATTTGATTATAACATTGGCCAGTAAAAGAGTTCACGATACCAAGACTGCCCAGCCCCCTTACCATCTTTACCTTGATGACGAAATCAGATCGGTGAATCAGTATGTCCTCTTTTTTCCTTTTGCCCCTCCCACAGATGATCAGAAAAACACACACAGTCACACATCAACACA
>NW_004798234.1:235011-236341 GCF_000002075.1 Aplysia californica | reverse complement strand
CCACAACACACTTACACACGCACACACCACAACACACTTACACACGCACACACCACAACACACTTACACACGCACACACCACAACACACTTACACACGCACACACCACAACACACTTACACACGCACACACATCAACACACTTACACACGCACACACCACAACACACTTACGCACGCACACACCACGAACTTTCTCTCTTTCTTTCTTTCTTTCTCTCTCTGGCTCTCTCTCTCTTGCTCTCTCTCTCTCTTGCTCTCTCCCTCTCACACACACTCATACACTCATGCTCTCTCCCCCCCTCTCTCTCTCTCTTTCTCTCTCTCCCTCTCTCTTTCTTTCCTTTCCTTTCTGTCCCTTTCTCTTTCTCTCCGACCGTGTACCCACACGCCTGTGTAAACACACAAACACATTAATTTATACACACAGGCTACATACACGTGCACACACAATCATACGCTCAATTTACAAATCAAAGTAAGGTGCCGCCGTTCTTTTCAACGGAATCCCTCGAAGAAAAAGGAGCAAAAAAAGAAAGACAAATAAAAAGAGTAGAAAACAATCCTCCAACGACAGTATGCCAGGTGCATGTACGATCTTCGCTCGACAGTAGGTTGCCAGCTTGCCTTCAGCCGTTCGTTTTTTTAGGTACCGCGATGTTAATATTACCATTGTTTAATTTGGCCGTTCGCCGTGCGAATTTTGGCCAGAGATTTTGTTTATGAACCAACAGCGCTGGTGAGTACCCGGCATATGTCCATTCAATATGCCACCCGTGGCTGCAATCAAGCGGAAGATCGGTACGGCAAAGAAAAACAGGACGAAGAAAAAAAAAACACAAAAAAAAACGATGTGTGAACGTTTATCCTCGGCACGAAGAGAAAGAATCTGATACAAACAAATACATTATTCCGGGAAGAAATCCCCCAGCAATTATTACTTGACAAGAATCAACGAAAAGAATTTGGGCAAGAAATAAATGAAACGAAAAACGAGATGTGAACAATTTATTCCTGCGCGCATGTCAACAGGCTGGTGTGGGGAGGGATCTAATGGGTATAATATAATATAATTGTGGTCAGCCTGGCGTGTTGGCGCGCTCGCTCCTCTGGTCGTCTGAACGGCTCGCGGGGGCCCGGGGCTAGTCTTACGCCCGATTTGAAACACGGCCATTTTGAATATTGGATCGAGTCTCCCGGGTAAGCTGAAATGCGAGATGAGTTTTTCCGGTCACTTTGACGCGCTGAAATCATCTGTAATAGCGTCATCTAGATCGCGGCCTGCATCCCAGCGAGACGTCCACTTGTCACTGGTTGGGGTTATCCCCCCCCC
>NW_004798234.1:230765-233126 GCF_000002075.1 Aplysia californica | reverse complement strand
CATCCCTTTACACCACAGCAGCTTTGGCCACTGCTCACCTGGATAGATTTTGTCTCTGTAGTTTGTTTGTTTTAGTGGAGGTTTTACGGCGCTCGCAACTGCATAAGGTCATTTGAGCGCCAAGAGGTGGATTTCAACAGAGAAGTCCTTACAGGGAATCAGACTTACTCGGCTCACCTCTCTATCTTCAATAGCAGAAAGTCTGCTTCCACTATCAAGGCACCCCGGAAATAGCGGGTCACAAGAGTGTGACAATCATACAAAAGAAATATAGGTAACTGACGATAGTAAGGATTAGGAAAGAAAAAAGCAGCAGTTCCCTGTTGCAGTTCAGGCACAGTTATGAGCATGACATTGGTGAATCAGCCCATTTACAATTACAATTCTACTGTGCATGAGAACTCGAGATGTTAATGTCCGCGCCTTTGGGAATGGCCTAAAGACACTTCAGTCAGAAAAAACGGGTGGGGGTAAGATTTTGTTTCCAATTTTAAAAAAAGTCAACAAAATATTTAATGCTTCCATTTAGGAAGCAGGCTGCTTCGACCCTGCCTATCAGGTTCCAGGCGTCAAGAGATACAACGTACCACAAGAAAGTCGAAGGTTTAATGGACTTGACCAAAAAAAATTATCCCTACTCAGGAATTGAACTCACATCTCCAGCGTGTGACGGCGAAGGTTCTAGCCCCTTCGCCACAGACACCGGCGCTCGCAACTGCATAAAGTCATATGATCGCGCGTACACACCAATCATTTTCAATTGGTAGGAAATTTTGAATTTTGCCCGGGTGGCGGACGAAGCCTACTCTTATCGATTTTAGACCACCAAGGGATCTTTCACGTGCACACCTTGCACACGGGCCCTCCGACATTTTTCGCCCTTGTCCAAGAGGGCTAGGTGTTTATCTTTCCTACCAGAACATCAGGGGTGCGGCTGAAAGACAGCAGTAAGAAGGAGCCAAGGAGAAGCAGTAGAAAGGCCGCAGAAAGAGTCAGGAGCCCAGTGGAGGAGGCAAAGGGAGTGAGGGGGTGGGGGAAGAAAGTACAGACGAAAGCAGACAACAGAACATTTCTAGAGAGCAGGAAAGGAGGTGAAAGGAGACAATTTTAGAGAGAACATTTTTCGGTCGCTACCCGGACTCGAACCCGGGACCTTTGAATGAGAGGCCTTAACGTCTAGGCCACGAGAGCCCCTAAGGGATCTTTAACGTGCGCAACTTGCACTCTGGCCCTCCGACATTTTTCGCCCTCGTCCAAGAAGGCTAGGTGTAGATCTTTCCTACCAGAAGATCAGGGGTGTGGCTGAAAGACAGACGTAAGAAGGAGCCAAGGAGTAGCAGTAGACAGGCTGCAGAAAGAGTCGGAGCCCGGTGGAGGGGGTGAAAGGGGCGAGGGGCTGGGGGAACAAATTGGAGACGAAAGAAGCAGACGACAGAATATTGCAAGAGAGAAGGAAAGAAGGTGAGAGGAGACAATTTTAGAGAAGAAAATTTTTCCATCGCTACCCGGATTCGAACCCGGGACCTTTGAATGAGAGACGAACACATTAACCTCTTGGCAACGAGAGCCCCCACATCGGTTTCAATTTATCACACACAATAATAATATTTACTACTTCCATATAAGCTTTTAAAACTACTACCTGGAGTGAGCAGTGAAATGAGGTTGTGGCAAAATGAACTCACCAACACTTGCAATTTTTGCGGTGTCGGACATTTCTGCAGTAGTTTTGGTCGTTATGAGCTTAACCAACATGTGGCGATTCGAGGTTCAAATCTGAATAAGTTCCGTGTATGTCCGTCCTTCCAGAAGTATTTTCTATTAACCAGATATTCTCTCAGAGTATAAAATGCTCTGTCTTCGAACAATTTAGTTGTGTTTCTAAGACAAACACTAGTGGCTAAGTAAGTAGTGAGTTTAGACTCAAGCAAAGTCAAGCAAGTGTCAGTGACACAGGGATTAGATGGGTGGTCACTGGGGTGTGTCCTTAAGCAAGACACGACAACCTTAGCTCAAAATACAGGATGCTGCACAGTGGCGACTGACAATGGCATTGTTGTAAACTATTCTGCATTTGTGTAATATTGTGTGTGTAATATTGTGTATTTATGTATGTATTTGTGCATTTATTTATGTACGTACGACTGGTGTTGACCAGATGACAAGGACATGTGGTTACTTGAGGGAGGCATTGCCCTGCCAAGAGCGAAATGCTCGCAGCTAAAGGGATTTGAAAACAACAACAACAATGTTTGAACGTATTTATAATATGCATTTATTTAAGTATGTATGTTTGCCTTTGAAAACCAATCTGCCCTTCTGGGACCAAAAAAAAAGTAATATATTATTATTATTTCATTT
>NW_004798234.1:228002-229142 GCF_000002075.1 Aplysia californica | reverse complement strand
CTTTGCTTCCCTCTTTTCTTTTTTTTTTCATGTAAGGCATACATATCTTTATCCTAAAACCTGTACACTCTTCTTCCTTTCTGGTTTTTCTGTTCACCCGGTTTCTTCAGGTAGAGTTCATTGTAATATCTGTCGCTCTCTTTTAGCAAAGTCTTTTTTTGACCGTCCGTCATGCTTCTTCTTCCTCCAAGGGTCAAAAGCAGCTAGATAGGAATAATTGGTCCCCATTCATTGTGTATAATTGTTTAAGTAAAGAGTAGTACATAGACACAAAAAAATCGTCATTTAGCGCTGGGAAAAATAAAGACACACAGACAGAAACAATAGAATGAAAGAAAATACGTAGGACCTTTCAGTGGCTCCCTCCAGCCACTTACCTTCCAATTTCCGTGGGGTTTTTTTTGGTGGCAAAATCCGTTTCTTGATAATTTACGTAGAGATAAATGTGGATAGAAAGATACCCCCTCTCCCCCTCTCGTTTTCCCCCTAGACATGAACAACGTCAAATCAATATACATGTATTATGGGTGTGATGTCATGTATATTCACACAAAAAGAACATAATCAAAACAAAAAACCACAAGAATTCACTCTAATGCACATGCTATGCTTGCACAGACACATAATAAAACACACACTCTCACGAGGTGACATATAAACCTGCCTTTCAATCACCGACCCACATACACACACATATACACACACACACACATATATGCACACAAACGTAGACAAATACACATGTACACACACACACATATATACACACACATACACACACACACACACTGACACACTTGCATACAAATGTTGACCCCCACCCAGGTACACAAACAAAGTGATCCTAACGCCCCACTACAGAATACATGTTCACTGTTTCGTACTTGTTTTAACCATGTAATTCACACGCACACAAACTCACTCTCATTAATTACACTTGATCATATCAAAGTAACAAAACGTAATGTATTTTTCGGCTTACTGTCTTGGAAACTCTCAAACATTCACGAAAACCAACTAGTATTCATGGTGGTATTCCTTTTTTACTCCCTTAAACTCATCGATAATATACATAGCCTAAAATACTCCCACCTCTCCCCTTCTTCCCCTCCCTTTCTCTCTCTCTCGCTCTCTCTCTCT
>NW_004798234.1:224599-226566 GCF_000002075.1 Aplysia californica | reverse complement strand
ACACACACACACACACACACACACACACACACACACAGCCCAGTCACAACACTGGGAGATGGGCAGATCCAAACAGAAATGCTATTTTGGAACTGGATACGAAATCACATCAGTCCTTCCTGTCATATATTCCAATATTCGAAAGGTTGTTTTCATTCACTTTCAGTAATTGTGAATGACGCAACGACACGTTCGATTTTCTCCTTAAAAAGAAGAATATTTTTTGCATGGTGTCTTCCAGACTACACACCAGGTTTGAGCTTTTCCTTCACGAATTTGCTCCGCTCACAGTAGCCAGGAATTTTCACAATTGTGAGGCAGCTGAGTGAAATCAGACGCTGGTCAAAATGAAATCGAAGATATCGGCATTTATCTGCCGGTTTGGCAAATTTTTTTTGGGCTCGAAACCTTTTATGTCTATTTAAAAATGAATTTAAGTATTGATTTTACTGCAAAAGGTTGATTACAAGCACACACATAAATGTGTATTTTCCGTTTGCAAGTACTCTTAAGCTACGGAAGTCATCAACATTAGGCGGTCATTTTTCTCGCTAATTTACTTCTAAAACTAGGCGATCTCTGCACCCTTCAATCATAAATATCTCGAGTCCTATTCAAGATAGATGGGTACATTTTCATCAGAAAATAGACAAAATTAATGAACAAACTTTAATTAAGGTGATTCCAGAAACTCCACATGCCCGAAAAATTGACGAGCGCCTGATTCCAGAGGGTCGTGACACAATTATCACCAAAACCCGCTGTGGCGAGGGAAAGATGACGCGAGAGGGCTTCCTGGTGAAAATAAGCCTTGCCTTAGATACGTTAGATATATCCTTGTTGTTGCTTCTCATTTTATCACCGTCCTTATCGCCGTCCTTGCAGAGTCAGTCAGCAGCGACATCATCATCATCCCCAGAAACAACAACAACAGCAGCAGCAGCAGCAGCATCGTTCGTTCATACCAGCAGGGAACCAGAACGCTCGCCGCCCCCCCCCCCCCCCAACCAAAAATCTCGCCTGCATACGCCCCCAAGCGCTGTGGCTATGTTTGTGCTCATTATCAACTATGTCATTTCCGATTTGCGGGCGCAGTAATTAACGTCAGGTCACTCCATCATGACGTCACTGACTCGGTGTCAGAAGGCTGTCACGTGATCACACTGTCTTGTCCAGGTAGAAGGTAGAACAACAATCGACTAAAGACCATATCTCCCAGGCTAAACACGTAAACACTGACCGTTGCCTTCTGTCAGGTGAAGACGGCCCACGCCTTGTGGAGTAAAAGAAAGACAGACTCCGGTGAACACAACACATCAAAACTGCAAGATCTATAGAGATGTGTCCCGCTTTCACTGTTATAAGAACAACGTTACATACTGTGTGCCTGAAGGCAATTTTTGCTGCAGCCAGCTGATAGTTTCGACTATATGGGGAAACTTTCTACTGATCAGCTTGCCACAAGTTGCTGACCACGTACGACGTAAAGCACTGCATTTTGGAAGATATAGACAGAATGCCTTAGTTTCTATCTTTTGTCGAAAAAATGAATAAATTGTTCCATATTGATCTATACATACCGATACTCGTCGGTGGCCTAGTGGTTAGGCTGTCAGATTCGCAACCGTAAGGTCATGGGTTCGAATCCCGTCAGGGACCCAATGTTGTGTCTTTGGGAAAGGCAATTTACACGAATTTTCCTCACTTCACCCAAGTGAGAATGGGTATCTAGCTATAGACAGTGAAATATCTTGTCAGCTTGTCAGTGTTTGAGCTTTTAATTAGCTGCTTGCACTGCATGCATCCTGGAGAGCTGAGAATGTTTCGGAGTGTTCTATGGTCTGCTGGGGTAATAATATACTGTAAAGCGCATAGAGCTTGCTGTAGAGCGGGGTAATGCCCTACACAAATGCTATCTATCTATCTATCTATCTATCTATCTATCTATCTATCTATCTATCTATCTA
>NW_004798234.1:222905-224132 GCF_000002075.1 Aplysia californica | reverse complement strand
AACCTTAATGTTCGAATGGAGCTTTAATATCTCAACGTACAGATTTCCTCAGGGTATAGTTCCTTACACTTACAGTGTATCGTGTAACAACTCGTTGTCAACATATCCTTGACCTTACAGTAACAGTGTTTAGTTATAAGTAGCATTTTGTTGCGAGCATATCATTGACGTTACAGTAACTGTGTTTAGTTATAAGTAGCATTTTGTTGCGAGCATATCATTGACGTTACAGTAACTGTGTTTAGTTACAGATAACATCTTGTTATGAACATGTGTTATTGATGTTACGGTAACTGTGTTTCGTTACATGTAACAACTTGTTATGAGCGTGTCACTAACGTTATAATAAAAGTGTTTAGTTACTTACAGTTACAGTGTATAGTTACTTACAGTTACAGTGTATAGTTACTTACAGTTACAGTGTTTAGTTACTTACAGTTACATGTGTAGTTACGTTGTTCAACAACTCGTTGTCAACGTGCCCTTGACGTTACAGTGACGATGTTTAGTTACAGGTAACAGTTTGTTGCCAGTATGTCATTGGCGTTACATGAAGTAACTTTGTTTCGTTACATCATGTAACAACTTGTTATGAGCGTGTCGCTGACATTACAGTAACGCTGTTCAGTTACTTACAGTAACAGTGCTTAGTTACTTACAGTAACAGTACTTAGCTACTTGCAGTAACAGTGTTTGGTTACTTACAGTAACAGTATTTAGTTACTTACAGTAACAGTATTAAGTTACTTACAGTAATAGTGTTTAGTTACTTACAGTAACAGTGTTTAGTAACGTGCAACAACTCGTTGTCAACGTGTTCTTGACGTTACAATAACAGTGTTTAGTTACAGATTACATCTTGTTGCAAGCATGTCATTGACGCTACTTTAGCTTTGTTTCGTCACATGTAACAAATTGCTATGAGTGTGACTTACAGTAACAGGGCTTAGTTACTTACAGTAATAGTGTTTAGTTACGTTCGATAACTCGTTGTCAACGTGTTCTTGACGTTACAATAACAATGTTCAGTTTAACATTAGTTACGAGCAACAACTTGTTGTTAACGTGTCGCCCGACTTGGTAAAGGCAGGGAACAGACTCTGACATACGCCGTGCGAGCCTTCCTTCGTCCATGGGTGGCTCCCACTGACACTAAAACGCATGCGCAAAGGTGCGCGTGCAGGAGGCCTGTGCACGCATTAGGGTGAGTAAACAGGCTTCCCTGGT
>NW_004798234.1:220861-222805 GCF_000002075.1 Aplysia californica | reverse complement strand
GTTACAGTAACTGTGTTTAGTTACAGATAACATCTTGTTATGAACATGTGTTATTGATGTTACGGTAACTGTGTTTCGTTACATGTAACAACTTGTTATGAGCGTGTCACTAACGTTATAATAAAAGTGTTTAGTTACTTACAGTTACAGTGTATAGTTACTTACAGTTACAGTGTATAGTTACTTACAGTTACAGTGTTTAGTTACTTACAGTTACATGTATAGTTACGTTGTTCAACAACTCGTTGTCAACGTGCCCTTGACGTTACAGTAACAGTGTTTAGTTACAGGTAACATTTTGTTGCAAGTATGTCATTGGCGTTACATTAAGTAACTTTGTTTCGTTACATCATGTAACAACTTGTTATGAGCGTGTCGCTGACATTACAGTAACGCTGTTCAGTTACTTACAGTAACAGTGCTTAGTTACTTACAGTAACAGTACTTAGCTACTTGCAGTAACAGTGTTTGGTTACTTACAGTAACAGTATTTAGTTACTTACAGTAACAGTATTAAGTTACTTACAGTAATAGTGTTTAGTTACTTACAGTAACAGTGTTTAGTAACGTGCAACAACTCGTTGTCAACGTGTTCTTGACGTTACAATAACAGTGTTTAGTTACAGATTACATCTTGTTGCAAGCATGTCATTGACGCTACTTTAGCTTTGTTTCGTCACATGTAACAAATTGCTATGAGTGTGACTTACAGTAGCAGGGCTTAGTTACTTACAGTAATAGTGTTTAGTTACGTTCGACAACTCGTTGTCAACGTGTTCTTGACGTTACAAAAACAATGTTCAGTTTAACATTAGTTACGAGCAACAACTTGTTGTTAACGTGTCGCCCGACTTGGTAAAGGCAGGGAACAGACTGACATACGCCGTGCGAGCCTTCCTTCGTCCATGGGTGGCTCCCACTGACACTAAAACGCATGCGCAAAGGTGCGCGTGCAGGAGGCCTGTGCACGCATTAGGGTGAGTAAACAGGCTTCCCTGGTGGCACGAGCCAGGCCTGCTCAGCAACCGGGCAGTGTTTGTGTGTGTTTGCGTGTGTGTTTGTGAGTGTTTGTGTGTGTTTGGACGACAGATCGCAGTCCGGACTTTCCAGCAGCTCGTCAAAAGTGTTATGGGTGGGCCCGTGTTTTGAAATCTGCGAGTTTTTGGTTGTAACGTTGACTCTTTTCATTGGGTGGTAACAGCCGAAATGGACACTGGGGTAAACCGAAGTTTGTCTTGCGCTGCGGTTTGCCGCCATTTTCAGCCTCTGAAATTCCTTAGTTTGAATCCTAATATTAAAGTGAACAGGAACGAACGTGTTGTCATTGTAAAGTACACTACTTAAAGTAGTTCCAAAAGTGTCAGAAAACCATCAGTACAGAATAAAGCCAACTCTTTTAGTTTTTAGTTTTGATAGAGGTTTTCCAGCGCTCGCAACTGCATAAGGTCATATTAGCGTCAGAAGATTTGAGGTGTTACAAGAGAGTAACAAACATAAAAAAAGAAGAAGGGGAGATAAGGACAATATATGTTTGATAAGGAAAGAAGGAGCAAACCACCCTAGAGCACCCGTCAACCACCCACTTTCCTTAGTTTGAATCCTAATAGTAAAGTGCACGGTAACGAAAGTGTAGTCATTGTGAAGTACACTACTTATATACCTTGTATCATTTCAATAGATTCAGAAAACCATCACTACAGAATACAGCCAACTTTTAAAGAAGACAATTTAACGGTTATTTCATTTCTTTCACATTGTTTTTTTTTTTCTTTAGGGGAAGAGTAAGTTCGCACTAGTTTGATAACTTTCGCATAATATTTTTGTAAACAAAGTGTCATTTATAGTTTTAAAGTTTTGATTGAGTTTGGGAATATCCATCTGAAGAAAAGGAAATGAACTCTGTTAATGTAAATGAGTTTTCTTTTTTCTTTTTTTTTTTTTTTG
>NW_004798234.1:217545-218860 GCF_000002075.1 Aplysia californica | reverse complement strand
GCCCATACACATAAAAAATAATTTAATAAAAAAAACAATGACAACAACAACAGCAGCAGCAGCAGCAACAGCAGCAGTAGCAGCAGCAGCAGCAACAACAACAACAACAACAGAACAACAACAACAACAACAACAACAACGAGCACAAGAAGTATTAACATAAACAGTTAACTTCCGAAGTTTAACAAATCCGGTTCCAAAGGCAAATATGGGCACTGATAACATTTGCTTAAAGAACATTTATTTGCCAATATCATGTCCCGAAAAATCCAATATCTATGAACAAATCTTCGACCCACAAAGGTCAGTCTACTGCACTCTTCGGAAACAAAGGCCCATTTACTTATCGTGCATCCCACAGGAGACAATATTTGTAAAATCGTTTGTTTCACCGAGACTACATGTTCTATGTTATTTATAAGAAGCGTAAACGCACATATGTGGTATTTTTATTTTTAATGAAAACAATAATTACGTCCCTGAATAAAGGCGGTTAAACATTTCCAGTTTAGGCCGTATCTCCACCAAAACATGAAACGACCCACCTTTTTTTTTGTCCGTGGGAGAAATCTGTCTTTTCGTTTCCGGTCTGAACAGGTTAAAGTTTAAGGAGCATAAGGTGGGAATATCAAACCGTAAATTCTGTTTTTTTAAAACTTTATAAAACGTAAAGAAAATAGTTAAACTGATAATATCCATTTAAAGCAGTGGTTCACCCGTAGGCTTTGATATCTAGAAGCGCTGACCACGAATGTGATTTTGGAATTTTCATCAGAACGTTATAAAAATTATTTGAAATCTTCCATGGTTATGGCTGATGCTTGCATGCGGCTTTCCAGCTGACCAGTCTATTAAAGGGAGAAGTCATGTCATTTTGGTGGACAGGGGGACACTGGAATAGCGAGCAACTTTACCTCTATTGTTCACCAAACAATGGATTTTTCTAATATTGAAATCGCGAGCAGCACCTAAGTACATAAATCCATTATTTTCTTGTCAGAGTAATCGATACCAACTTTTCAGATTATTTTTCCTCTGAGTTCTGCGGAATCCTCACCGATTGCTAAGGTAAAACCTGGTGCCTCATTTCAATTGCCAACTTCTCGAAAACCGGACGACTTTTGAGCGGACGGTTTCTGGTTTGGTGGACACGCGGGCTTATCCATTTCAAAGAGAAGCAGTTCATCCCCATCGGCTGCGGTAGATGTTCACGGTTGATGCAAATTGTTGGTTTTGCTGCTGCTGGTCGTCTTTTGGTATTCATGCTACTCCTGTTAAATTTTTTTTGTTCTCAATGCTGTTGCTATTCTTGATT
>NW_004798234.1:210247-214761 GCF_000002075.1 Aplysia californica | reverse complement strand
TTTTATTCAGACTCTCGTTGCCTTGAGAAAAATTATATGCTCAGTTGGAGTGGCAAGGTTTTTTATATCTGCCATCGCCGTCCGAATAGAATACAGTTAAACTTGAACCTCCCCCCTCCCACCCCAGCGCCATGGAAAAAAATCCCTAACATAATCAGAAAAGAAGTAGAACAACAACAAAATACATGTACCACAAACCAAAAAATGCCTACTCCCCCCCCCCCCAACCATACACACACATGAAACAAGAACCCCATCCTTTCTTCTATAATAGACCAAAAAACGCTCCAACTGCTTCGGTCTCTCCGCCTCTTTGATTTGGAATCTTTTTATCATCAGTCTTTCCCTCCGGGAAAAATCATCATGCTTTTTCGGGCTGTGATCTTGGCTCTGGAAATAATGTCGTAACAATATATGAGGCAGCGTGGTGAAATCAGGCGCTCGTCAAAAAAAAATGAAAGTCAAGAAATTGTCATTTTCCCGCAGGTTTGGGAATATTCATCGAATTTGTGGGGATATCTTTTTTTAAATGTAAATTTTTAGTTTCCACAGCCTCTCATGATAAAAAAATAACTCAACTTTGACTGCCATTTTCTCTCTAATTTGACCCTCACCTCCTTCAATCACACATATCTCGGCTTCTATTTAACATAGATGGATAGTATTTTCACCCAAACAAGGAAAATGGACAGGCCTAAAGATGATACCATCAACTCCGTAAGCTCAAAAATTGACGGGAGCCTGATTCCACCGCGTCGTGCCACAATGTCCCTGACGTCCCGGACATCTAGCCCACTTTTCTCCATTTATTCATACAGAGACTAAATATAGAAGACTGGCCATGACAAAGATGATATAAGGGGGCTCTTATGGTCTAGAGGTTAAAGTGTTCACCTTTGATTCATTAGGCCCCGGGTTCGAATCCAGATAGCGACGGTAAATTTTGTTCTCTAAAATTTTCTCCTTTCATATCGAGGGCCGCCAAATTTTACAAGAGAGACAAAAATCGGATTTTCTTGAAGCGTTTTGGATAAACTTCATTTTCATAAGGGAGCCTAATGTCTGTCAAGGCATCTGTGGGCTCCTTTATGAAAATGAAGTTTGTCCACCCAAAACGCTTCAAGAAAATCCGTATTCTGTCGTTCTTGTAAAATTTGAAAAACATGACTTACCATACTTTACTTGGCCGCCCTCGAATATCTGTTCCTGCTCTCTAACAATGTTCTGTCTTGCTTTCATCTCCATTTTCGTCCCCCACCCCCCACCCCCTCACCTCCTTTGCCCCCTCCTCTGGGCTCCTGACTCTTTCTGCAGCCGTTCTACAGCTTCTTCTGGGCTCCTTCTTACTCCTGTCTTTCAGCCACATCCCTGATCTTATGGTAGGTAAGATCTACACCAAGCCTACTCGGATAGGGAAGAAAAATCTCAAAGGCCCCATCTGTGGGTTGCGCACGTGAAAGATCCCTTGGTGGTCCAAAATCGATAAGAGTAGGCTTCAGCCGCCACTCGGGCAAAATTCAAAATTTCCTACCAACTGAAAACGATTAATGTGTCCCACGAGCTCGCAGTTGCGGACGCCGTAAAACACTCACAGCAACAACAAAAAAAGATAGAATTACCAAGAACTAAAGTGAAACCATAATAATAATAGATAGCATTTGTATAGCGCATATCCCCGCTCAGCAACAGGCTCTATGCGCTTTACATTATATTATTACCCCAGCAGACCATAGAACACTCCGAAACATTCTCAGCTTCTCAGGAAGCATACAGTGCAAGCAGCTGATTAAGCGCTCAAACACTAACAAACTGACAAGATCTTTCGCTGTCTATAGCCGGGTACCCATTCCCACCTGGGTGAAGTGAGGAAAATTCGTGTAAAGTGCCTTTCCCAAGGACACAACGTCGGGCCCTTGACGGGATTCGAACCCACGACCTTACAGTTGCGAGTCCGAGAGCCTAACCACTAGGCCACCGACGTCACTATTACTAAACCACAGTTCTGTTGTTTGTATTTTATTTTCACTATCTTTGTAATAACTAGCATTCACTGCCTTAGAGATGGATATATCACGCATAACCTTTTAGAACCTTGATTTTTAGTATACATTGCTCAAGTGTTGATGAATCAATAATGTTCATAATATACACTCAAGTCAATCTGCTCTGACATGGGATCAGCAGTTGATTTCACGATCGCTATTTAACAGTAGAAGGCCACATAATCCTTTCTCAGCAAACCTCGCGATTTAATTATAGCCATCCCGTCGTACGTTATGACATATAAAAACAAAGCTGAAATTAACGAAAACAAACTATACCATTGTGCTTACAAAACGCTAGCTAAGAAAGTTTATAATTCTTTTTTGTTTTTATTGTTGCTCTTTTTTCTTTTTCCCCCTTCCGTGAGGGGGGGGTGTTTGCTAGGGGTGTACACGCGCCTCTGTGAAAAACAGTACATGAATGAATAATAGCACCCACCCCTACACCACTCTTATCCTCCTCCTCTACAAATTCGCACATACGTGCACTCACAAACATAAATTCATGGGCAAGACATGTTGTTGTTTGTTGTTTTCAAATCCCTTTAGCTGCGAGCATTTCTGTCTTGGCAGCGCAATGCCTCCCTCACGTAATCACATGTCCTTGTCATCTGCTCAATATGGGTAAGACATAATATTCACTCGTATACATGCATGAGTTTTCTGTGAAAAATTCTTCCCCAAAGTCAGCGCGCAAAACAACTCAAAAGTGGTCACCATAACAGCACTACCGAGGAATACAACGGTGATATACAAACTCTTTACCCGCTCGGGATTTCCCAAAAACAACATCATTATTATAGTTAACGATTACGTTCCCCGCACATTCTCATCTCGAGTTATTTTGTGTGTAATTGTTTTACACCCGTGTCAACGCAATTTAGGTCATTTGATTAAGAAGAGGGCTTGCTTCTTCGACCCTCCATGTCACAGCCAATCATGGCAGTTTCCAAAGATTTAGAGAAGAAAGACGAACAGAGATACTGGAAATTGCTTTAAAAATATTGTACCGACGTAGGCATTGAGCCGCAAAAATAAGATTTTCCACATGTAAACAATTTTAATTCTTAGATTCAAACATCCCATGCCAAATGTTCCACGGACATTAAAAAAAAAGAGAATTACAATACACTATGTAGCGTTAGACCTCAATAGACCGAGTTCAATCCTGAAAAACAGAAATATCTGAATGACTACTAAAATCAAGGTTCTAAAAGGCTATGCGTGATATATCCATCTCTAAGGCAGTGAATGCTAGTTGTTATAAAGATAGTGAAAATAAAATACAAACAACAGAACTGTGGTGTAGTAATAGATTTTGTTCAGGTCTTAATGAAAGAAAAAGTAATCAAACGAGAAAGTGCCGAAGGAAGCCCGCCTGGGCCACTCACTTTTAAGAACAAATAGGTAGCGATAAATGCAGTTTATAAATAAGACAATTGAATCGAAATAAAAGCTTTGGACATCCTGTTCGAGCTGAAAAAATAGAAGGTAAATAAGGCAGGGTTAGACCCAGAAAAACCTTTGTGGAAAAATTGACAGAATGGGTGACAGAAAAACCAAAACAAGTTTTCTGAGAGCACCCGAACGCAGAAATACGTGAAAATGGAAACCCATAATCGTTGAGATCTTTTTCAGGTCTGGCACTTTATGAAGGTGACATTCAAATTAATGAGACACAACCAATCACTGTTGAAGTAATACCCTTGTACCCCCTACACACGAACATATTTGTGCCCCACTGTCGAAAAAAGGCAGCTAAAACATGCAGAAAACCCCCAAAACCCAAATGGACGGTCAAAGCAAACAAAACACACATATTTTTAACACTATACGGGTGGTTCACCACGTCGCCTTTCCTTTTCTATTACGCTCTCCTCGCGGTGAAATGATGCTCTTCCTTCCTCCCCACAATGCGGAGGGGGGAAAAAGTCAAGCTGTCACCCCCTCGTCCGTGTGCGAGCATTCTTTATGACAGTTTTTCAGATTTGGCTCTAACTCAAATTGTCCACGCCGGACCCCCCTTTCGACAAATCCCAAATCTGCTCCTTCTCATCACACCTCGGCAATTTCCGCTTGGTGGGGAGGCCAAGAGTTTGCTAAACAAAGTCTGGCAACTGTCGTTTCCCCTCGTCATCTTACTTCCGGGGGTCTCCGGGCCGGGACTCTGAGGGGCGCACGAGGACGGAGACATTGCTAGTAATCAGTTTTAGCGCTCATTTGTCGCGGGCCAAATGAACAATTTGTCGCGGGCTCCGTGCAGCTTGGCGTGGCCTGAGGGGCAGGTGAGCCGTTCCGGCCGGCTCCCAGCGCTCACGGGCATACACGCACGCGTAACACCACTCGTTAGTTCTGTATTAGTCCCACCAAATTCGTGGACACGTGGGCAGCTTTTTTTGTTGTTGTTATCCCCAGCAAGGCAAGGACGGGGGAAGACTTTTTTTTGAGAGGGCGGGACCACTGAAATGTCGT
>NW_004798234.1:207042-210147 GCF_000002075.1 Aplysia californica | reverse complement strand
ATTGCATTTATATAGCGCATATCCATGCTCAAGAGCATGCTCTATGCGCTTTACAACTATTATTACTACAGCAGACCCTTTGAGAACACTCTGAAACATTCTCGGCTTCCGCGGAAGCATACAGTGCAAGCTGCGGATTTCACGCGCTCAAACACTATCAAACTGACAAGATCGTTCACTGTCTATAGCCGGGTACCCATTTCCACCTGGGTGAAGTGAGGAAACTGTGTGCAAAGTGCCTTTCCCAAGGACACAAACGTCGGGCCACTGGCGGGATTCGAACCCACGACCTTACGGTTGCGAGTCCGACAGCCTAACCACTAGGCCACCGACTTTTAATGTCTCAACAAACTCTCATGAAATTGAAGATGAAATTCACTTTATTTTCTATTTTTGTCTTTTATTTTGTCCACAAAAGTCAAAGAAAACTAACTGTTAATTCCTCCTAGCCTGACTCGGCCCAGTGACAGAAATATGCAATGTTTGACCCATGATAACTTTTTAAAAACAAAAATATGTTTAATATGATGCGATGTGGGCCAATGGCCTTAAATATTGAATAAACATACTCACTTAAAAATGTCTCAACTGCTGTGAGAACCGGTGTTCGGGATACTATTTTGTTGTTTACATTTTTTCAACCGGACCCATGTTTTAACAAATCTTGTTGACAACAGCAAAACAAGTGCAAATCTGTAACTTTACTTCGTGACAGATATTCCTACATGCTAACAATAATTTTACAAAGTTCATGATGTGTAGGAATTCTCGGAAAATGTCAGATTGAAAATCGATACTTCAATGAAACTGCTTGTCGATACTGAGAAAAACCTACTACTTTTACATGGGACAAAGATTTATAAAGTAATATAATAATAATAATAATAATAATAATAATAATAATAATAATAATAATAATAATAATAATAATAATAATAATAATAGTAATAATAATAAAAATAGTAATAATAATAATGATAATAATAGTAATAGTAATAATAATAATAAGGGCATCGTACGTCAAGGAGCACACCACAGTGAAATGGCAAGACAGGAGCAGGAGGAAATGGATAGAAGAAGCTGCAGAAAAGAGAGGCAGCAAAATCGAGCCCTCGACTCACCTTCAGCCTACATCTGCAACAAGTGTGGCCGAGACTGCCATGCTTGATTCGGTTTTTTGAGCCACACCAGAAGATGTTCTATGACCAAAATTGAGTCGATAGTGCTGTAAAACACATGCTCAATCAATCAATCAACTAGAAGATGTTCTAGAAAGGAGTGACAAATGGGCGCTGCCATTGTCTCGTGAGACAGAAGGAGCCAATGACGAATAATAATAATAAGAAACTTGTGTTTACCTGTGTGAAGGACCAACATCACTGCACAAGGGGCATTCCCATAAGCGCTCCGTTCCCTGAAGAAGGACATTTCAAAGTGTATAGATGCTGACGGTTCCAAGCAATGGTTGATTCCATAGCCTTCTGCTCCTCCCGCTAAGTCTTGAACTTCTTGAACTTCTGAAATTATTATATAGTCGACTACGGACGGATGAGTTGATTTCGTTGGGGGAGTGAATAAAGATCAACTCATCTATAGTTTAACCTAACCGTTGGGATCTGCAAAGAAAAAGGAGGTGCTGGGACCCGAGAAAAAGGTCAACATAAACGAAGATCAACAGAAGCGGAGTCGACGGTAAGATTAATAATAATAGTAATATGATAATAAAAATAGTAATCAAAATCATAAAATAATAATAATAATAATAATAATAATAATAATAATAATAATAATAATAATAATAATAATAATAATAATAATAATGATAATAATAATAACAATTTAAAAAATAAATAAACAATGATAATAATAATCATAATAATCATGATGATAACAATGATAATAATAATGATGATAACAAAAACTAAACATACACAAAAAAACGTTCAAAGTGCTTTCTTGAACATGCCATGACTCGGATACTTTAAGCTTTACCAAAAGTCATTTCCACTTAATTTTAGGAGTGGGGATACCCAGATTGTCATTGAAAAGGAGAGAGGTGCGAGTAGATGACAGACTTAGTAGCAAACCAATTTGAGCAAAGTATTTGGAAAATAAAGTAGCTCAAATCACTCCATAACTATCTATACTTTTTTGGTGTGCTTTCCAAGTACTCGTACAAAGAGACACTGAACAAGTTTCAACACGCTATTTTTGACAGCAAGGCCTAAAAATGTTTGATAACTTATAAAGTAAAAGGAATTGCTGGGTTGACTTCACGACCGGGTCATTTCTTTCCTTTTCTCCGTTCACCGGGAGATATTAGGGTTTGCATCTTAAGAATGGCAACGTAAGGGGGTAGATTGAGTCCTTTTCAGCAGTTTTGCACGTGCAGAGACGTGTATGACAAAAATTGTATGTTAAATCCATTTTTCTACACCGTACGGTCTTTTTAGAGGCAGGGCGTCCAGTTTAACCCTATCCGTACGCCCTGGGATCATTTTGTACCCCCGGGGTTGTATTTTTCACATTTTAGAATACTTCTAGCTCGAAGGTCTCCTTGAAACTTTCAGTATTCCTCAAAAAAATGTTTTGACAGATTACTATGCAAAGCGTACGGATCGGATTAACGAGTGAATTTCCTCTTTGGAAAGTGGTTTGCACAGAGTCCCCCACATCATACGATAGTAAAACACGACGTACGGATAGGGTTAAGATCCCCAATAAGACAGGGACAGAAATCCACTACCATTCCCCGACCAGCCCAACTTCAATGACTCTCTAAAAGAGATTCGATTCAGATTTATCTCCATCGTATTCTAACATCTTACCAGCTAAGCTAACTACACCCTTAACTATGTGCAAATGTTTATTTAGAATATGTGCATTTGTGTATTATATTTATAATACGTCCTTTCTTGACCAAGACAAATGTACCCCCTGAAAGGTGAATAAATGGCGATGCTGTCATTGTCAATATATAGTTTTTTGTATGAATGAGTAAGATGTATTTGTGTTTGTGTATGTGTGTATGTGTATGTCTGTGTGTTTGTGTGTGTGTGTGTTTGTGTTTTCATGTGCGTTTGTGTGTGTGTTTGTGTGTGTGTG
>NW_004798234.1:202506-206942 GCF_000002075.1 Aplysia californica | reverse complement strand
GGGGGAGCGACAGACATAGATAAACAGTTGTCAATCGCACACTTGAAAAACATCCAGGCAGACTTCTGTACGCTTACAAACGCAGATGAACATTTTCACAAGTTTAGTTTTAGTAAGAGTTTTACGGCACTTGCAACACAATAAGGTCATATAAGTGCCGAAGAATAGAGGTGTTACAAGAGAGTAATACACACAAAAAAGGAGGAGAGATAAGGACGATAGATGTTTGATAGGAAAGAATGAGCAAACCACACCAGAGTACCCGCCAACTACCCACAAACATTTACATAAACACTTGAACAGACATACATGCAAACATGCAAACACAGACGCGCACATACATATAAACACACGCTGAAACATGCATACAAACACACTCACACACTTAAACACAGAAACACACACACATGTAATCGATAAACACCCACACACGCATGCATTCACACGCACGCACAAACACACACTCATAAGCAAACAAACATATACCCACACAAACACACACACACACTCATTAACAAACAAACAAACACACATACACACATACACACATACACATACACACACATAAACACACCCGCTTACATACATAAACACGCACATAAACGCTCACGTACAAACACATACACACATAAACAAGCAAACACACTCAAACACACCCACACAAACACCCACACACCCACATACAAAAACACAGACACATAAACAAAGAAATACACACACACACACACAAACATACACACACAAACACAAAATTTTCCTCAAACCGACACTCCGTACACACATACCGTACTGACTTAGCATCCACGGATAGAGTGGGGGAGACTTTTCCTTCACCTTCACCAAGCTCTTCCCACTTTCTTCCTCTTCTTCTTCTTTCACTCCGCTCTCATCCCCTGATGACGTCACAATGCTGCTGGACATTTCTTTGACGCCACATCCGCTGCTGCCATTGCCCCCGCCACCACCACATCTACCCGGCTCGTCTTTCATTCCACCACGACCAATACCAAAACCACTCCCACCTACACAGAACGAATGTCCACCGTTGCCATGGCTACTGCAACCGGCGTCGTCAACCATTTTGTAATGCTTCTTGAGCTGTACGTTGCTATGGTTACTGTTGTCACTAGGGTTGAAACTTCCCCTAACCTGTGACCCGAGTTCTTTTTCCGAGAATTCGAGTCCTGCGTCTTTGGGATTGGGACTAACAGTTTCATAATAAAGGCTGTCGTCATGTCGTGTGGTGAGGTCATTATCGATTCTCGCGTCGCTGTGCTCTTCGTTGAAGCCTCCATTGTTTCTGTGTGTTGTTGTTGTTGTTGTTGTTGTTGTTGTTGTTGTTTTATTGCCTATTTTGTTCTGATTGTAGATGTCGCTTTTTTCACCGCTCCTGTCATTTTTGTTGAGATTCAATGTTGGAGACATGTTTGAGGGTTCGATTAAAGTGGGAACTATAACTGTGTCGTTGTTTAGTCCCCCTCCATCACCTTTTCCTCCTTCTCCTCCTCCTCTTTCTCCTCCGTCTCTTCCTCCTTCTTCTCCTCCTTCTCTTCTTCTACTTCCTCCACAATCACTTCCAGAAAAATTTACAGCACAACCATCCCTCATCATCTTTATTTCGTTGGGCATTTTTAGAACTCCTCCCTCATTTACGTCTTCTCTTTCTCTCTTTCTCTTCCTCCCATTTGTGCCCTCACTGCCCAAACCACCCAACCCACGACGCTGAAATAGACGAAAATCTGGTGTAGACGTACCCTCCTCCTTTATTTCTTCACCAAGCCCCAAAAGTTCTTTACTGTAATCTTTTTCACCCATGCTTTTGTCAAAATCTTCACAGAAAAGTGCATTACGGAAATCTTCTCTATGGTTCCTCTCTTCATCTTTCTCACTACCTCTGTTGTGTTTGATCTTTAGGTATTCTCCATCTCCACCTCCCCCTCCTCCTCCTCCCCCTCCTCTTCTTCCCCCAGTTACAAGGTCAGCACCCTCACACTCTTCTCTTCCCCGCCTTTCTTCTTCCCCTTCTGTCCATCCTATTCTGTCTTGGTCAACTCCTATTCCCCCACTGTTTCTCTCTCCTTCCCAATCCCCCTTTAAATCCCATCCTTCTCCCCCTCCTCCATCCCTTCTTTCTTCCCCCTCCTCTCCTCCTCCCTCCTCCCGTCCTCCTCCACCCTCTCCCCTTCCTCCCACTAAGCCATCGAGCGCGTCTGCCGTGTGTGCTCTCCGTGCCCTCCTTCCAAATGTCTCGTCCTCCCTCTCTAATCCGATTCGCTCCGTCTGAGAATTAGCCTGGGGCCCGAGGCTATGTCGAGGGGAGGTCGCGGCTTGCAAGTGCTCGCTGGGACCTTCACAGCATCGCGATTTATTGCCGCCCTTGTCAGGTCCGAGGGTTGTAAATTTGGAGCCCGTGTCAGAACCGAGACAAGACAGCGTGGCCGCGGCGGGCCGCCAGGGGGCGTCCTGGGAGGAGGAAGAGGAGGAGGAGGAGGAGGCAATCTTCCCGCCACTACCACCACCGCCACCGCCGGAAGAAGATGACCTGGTCTCACTCCCGTTCCCGCCGTCCCAATCACTTCCGACCAGAACTTTCGCCCCCTCCTCTACTGCGGCCGTTTGAGACATGAAAGAAGAAGAAGAAGTAGACGAAATAGATGAAGAAGAAAATGAGCCAGCGTCCCCTTTCTCTCCGTCTTCTTCTTCTTCTTCTTCTTGTACTTTTTCTTCATCTCCTTTTTCTTTCTCTCTTTTATCCTTCTTGATTCCGCTTCTGTTCTCGTCTGCAGTCGACGTTATGACGTCAGTCACATTTGTGCATGCTCTCTGCGTCTGTTCAGTTATGGAGGTCACGTGACCGGAAGCGGAAGGCGTTTGTTCCGCCATGTTTGCTGCTGCCACTTCTGCTGCTGCTACTGCTACTGCTGCTGGGCTGTTGTTTTTCAGATCGGCGGTTATTGGCGGCAATAATGATGATGGTGACGGTATTGGTGAGAGAGAAGGGTGATCAGGCAGTGGTGGTGGTTGTTGTGGTTGTGGCTGCTGCTGGAGCGGTTGCGGTTGCGGAGGTAGTAGATGATGATGATGAGGCTGAAGCTGATGGAATAGCTGCTGGTGCTGCTGCTGCTGTTGTTGTTGTCGATGTTGTTGTTGCTGTTGTTGTTGTTTCTGAGGTTGTAACTGCTGCTCGTGGTGTTGTCTGTCGGTGTCATTATGTAGGAGCTGTTTGGGTAACTGTATACGTTGTTGGCAATGAAGCTGTTTGGCTTGTAGCTGCTGTTTTTGCTGCCGTGTTTGCTGCTGTTGCTGCTGTTGCTGCAGTAATGAGGCGTGCTCCTGTCGCTGTTCAACTCTTAATGCTTCGTTCGCAGAGACGTGGTAACCATGCGGCGTTGTTAAGGACGCTGCTGTTAGGCTCGATGATGCGTGTGATGACGTAATGGCCGCCATTTCTAGACGATCGTAGGGTGGAAATCTCGGGAACACACAACTGCTTTGATCAAAGGCGTCCCCCGGTGTGCACGCAGGATACGATGACGTCGCAAAAGATGTATAGCCGTGATTTGGGTATTGCTTGTCGGGCTGGTGGTGAGGATGAAAATCATCAAGATGATGATGAGGAGGAGGAGGAGGATGATGATGGTGATGATGGCTTTGCAAACTGGGCATGTAACTGTTTATCGTAGAGCGAGTTAAGTTACCATCTTGTATCTCAACAAAATGGCTTGAGTAATCCGTCATAGCTTGAGGGTCCATTGCACAGGGGTAGGGATTTCCGACGTAGGAATCAAGAGTTGTTTCCATTCTTCGGAACAAGTAGGTAATTAGGCCTTGATGCCCTTGATTAAGTGAGTGACATTCCTATAATTAACAACCATGGACATGTTTTTTTCTCTCTTCTTGTTGACGTTGTTTTCAGTCTTCACAGAGCTCCCAGAATCATTTGACAGAACTCATCCGTCAGAAATTAGACAGAAAATAATAACTATTTTTTTTAAACAATCCCAAATGCAGAGGGTCTTTCTATTATTCTTGTGTCAGCATAAAAGCATTTGGGCTGAACCAAGAGGCCAAAACGTTACCGAAAGAGAGAAAGATAATTCCTCTTCTCTAAATAGAATAATTATGATGGTTGAGGTCGAAGCGTGTGACGTCAAGCGATGGTCAGGGTCACATCTTTCTATCCATGAACGTGTTGACGGTGTATTTTGTTTGACTGGGATTCGCACAACGAGCCTCAGTAGTAGGATCACTGGTAATTAATTACTCAATAAATTAAATACATGAAATCGGCTGCCTAATGTAAAACTCCATCGTCATACGCCACTTTTCAAAATTGTCGTTGTGGTGTACTAGAATTTAGTCGAGTTTTAAGTACTTGATTTTATGTACAAAGCTCTTTATTCATTAAATTTAAAAAAAAACCATTTTATTTATTT
>NW_004798234.1:197987-199178 GCF_000002075.1 Aplysia californica | reverse complement strand
GATGATGATGATGATGATGATGATGATGATGATGATGATGATGATGATGATGAAATGATGGAACAAACGATTATTATTTTGACAGCTTAAGTGATCTAGGGGGAAATCAGAGGTAAGTAGGATAAATCTAGTATGGTTATTAACTTAATAATGTAGCGTATTGTTTTGGTTGCTTATTCTTTAATTTTTCCCCATTTCCTTTGTTATTAAAATGCTTCACTTTCTCCATCTTTTTTTAGCTCCTGTTCATATGTTTTTTCTTTACACTGTCAGTTAACCTGATTTATCGTTTTAAACGAATTAGTCTATATTATTCATTCATTCATTCGTTCGTTCGTTCATTCATTCATTCATTCATTCATTCATTCATTCATTCATTCATTCATTCATTCATTCATTTTCTCTTTTCATTCATTCATTCATTCATTCATTCATTCATTCATTCATTCATTCATTCATTCATTCATTCATTCATTCATTCATTCATTCATTTTCTCTTTTCTTAATTCCACCTTTTCGGTATTATTATACTAAAGGTCAAAACCCCGTTGCAAGTCCGATTTCATGTCTTTTCCATGTATTTTTGCCTCCTGATTTAGGAAATGTAACTTAAAACTTTCGCAAAAATCTGGTCTTTTTTAGATATTAAGATTTAAACATCGCACTAGCGTTATAGATTTAATGCAAGCTGATTGTTCACTTTTTCACAAAATTAATGGTTTGTGACATTTTTAGTGCCAAAATCGTTCTAAGCACACATAAAAAAAGAGTAAAATTGTGCCAAAAAATAGAAATCTAGATCTAGATCTAGATATAAAATGAGCTAGGACCTTTTCTATAAATTTACCTTTTTCTTTACTGTTAGTATCATAGCGACACAGTCTAATACACTCACTAGATTCTATCTAATACAACCACTCTTTCCCTCAACAATTGGTAGGAGACTTGGACAGTTTAAACAGTTACTATGATGACAATGATAGCAGCTCTAGAGAAGGGCTAATAGGCTTCTGATTAGTGATATGATTGGTGTTTTAGTTTTGTTTTTATATTTTGTTTTTTTTCTGCTCGTTTTCCATTTCTTAATCGTTCTGAGACGTCTTTTATTCTTTTTATTTATATTGCAGATTGTCTTTGTGGTTATTTTGTCTTTGTCCTCCTCCTCCTCCTCCTCCTCCTCCTCCTCCTCCT
>NW_004798234.1:194129-195218 GCF_000002075.1 Aplysia californica | reverse complement strand
TCCTCCTCCTCCTCCTCCTCCTCCTCATCCTCTTCCTCCTCCTGTCTCTCCTTCCCATCCTCCTCATATCTCATGCTCCACAAAATCAGGCGTTGTCCGTTTATTAATAATAATTTATGTGTAAATTGTTAACCCTGACGTCACTACTGTTACATTGGTGGGTGCTCGGGTGTAGTTTGTTCCTTCTTTCCTGTTAAAAACATCCTTCGTCTTTATCTCTTTATCTCTCTATCTCTCCTTCTTCTTTTTTTTTCTTTTGAGTATATGTTGCTCTCTTATAACACTTCTGATTTTCGGCACTTATGTGATCTTAGTGTGTTTCAAGTGAGATAAAACTAAAAAAATAACAACTAAAAGAACTGTTATATATAGGCTCCTTTCCTCCTCTATTCTTCTCCTTTTTCCTCCTCTCCTGCTCTCCTCCTTTCTCCTCCTCTCCTCGCCTGCCCGTATTCTCTCCTATTTTCCCTACTGTCTTCTCCTTCTCCATTCCTCTCCTTCTCCTATCCTCTCCTCCTCTCTCCTCCTCTCCTCATTTCTCCTCCTCTCCTCGCCTGCCCGTATTCTCTCCTTTTTTCCCTACTCTCTTCTCCTTCTCCATTCCCCTCCTTCTCCTATCCTCTCCTACTTTCTCCTTCTCTCCTCGCCTGCTCTGATCCTCTCCTTCTTTCCTCCTCTCCTCTGTACCTCTGCTTCTCCTCTCCTTTTGCTATCCTCTCTCCCTTTCTTCTCTCCTCCTTTCTCCTCCTCTCCTCTCCATCTATCTTATTATCATCTTCTCAACTGCACCTCCTTTCCTTCTCTCAATCTCTCCTCCTCTCCTCCTCTCTCCCCATGCCACTGACGAAAAGAATTGTAGCTCAGAGGTAGAGCGCCCACTCTCTATGTGTGGGGGTCCCGGGATCAAAACCCGGCAGTTCGAAAGAGTGGCATTGGTCTGTTCTGTCTTTGAGTATTAATCTGTTCCATCAAAATCGACAATAATTAATAGCATTACTCCTACTGCGTTTACTTCCCCTGCCCCAGTCCCCTTATTACAACAACAACAACAACAACAACAACAACAACAACAACAACAACAACAACAAC
>NW_004798234.1:193182-193683 GCF_000002075.1 Aplysia californica | reverse complement strand
TTTTACTTCTGATTGACGTTTTTATTTGAGGGAACAAGGGATGTTTGTTGTCTAAAAAGATGGAATTAATTTTTTTAGTGCAAGCTGTTATATATTACAATTCATCCAAGTAGGGGAATGAAGATGTTGAAATTGTACATGCTTTCCGTATTTAGTCGATTTAATTTTTCTTTATTTTGATGTCTTGTGTTCCCGGCCCATGCTGTTGTACAAAAATTGATCATACTGATTTTCTATGGTTGAATGATAGAGCATGGACATCAAAGTTTTATCAACTTTAAAATACTTTAGCTTCCTTAAAAAAAAGTCTTTGTTCACTTTTTTTATGCAGGAGAGAAGTGTGGACACGCCAGTTGAGTTTTTCGTCTATTGTAACACCCAAATACTTATAGTCTGACACTTGCTCGATGGTTTCACATTTAGTTTCGAGTGGCTGCAGGGGCAGTTTCTTTATTCTAAAATCAACAAGTTCTTTTGTTTTTTTTACATTTAAATATATAT
>NW_004798234.1:190322-192334 GCF_000002075.1 Aplysia californica | reverse complement strand
CACACACACACACACACACACACACACACACATATATATATAATATTAGTGAGTATATATATTTGATAGCTGGTTTGGCTTTTAATATCACATTTCATTGCAGCTTTTGCAAATGACGTCTTGGTGCTTTTAGTTTTGTTTTTGTTGTTGTTGTTGTTGTTGTTGTTGTTGTTGTTGTTTTTGCTGTTATTGTTGTTGTTACTGTTATTGTTTTTATTGTTGTATATTTTGCAATAAGACTAGTGAGAATGATAGACAGTCCCCATTTAGGTGTGTATTTGTTAGATTGCGGAGTTTTTATGATTAGACCTAGATAAAGGAATTTTTGTTGTGGTCGTTTTTCTTTGTAGCATTTGTAAGGCATTTATGAAAAACCTTAATTTTGGTCTTTTAGTTGGTTTTTCGATATTAGAAAAAAAACAACTGACAAAACAAACAAACAAACAAACACGAATAAGTAATTCTTTTTTGTGTGATTCTCATAATGTCTATATCTGTAATAGGATCCCTTTTTCTACATCCTTTCTCTCGCTGTCTTTCTCTCTCTTTCCGCTTTCCTCCCCCCCCCCTTCTCTCACTTTCTCTCTCCTTTCCATCCTCCCCTCTTCCTCCCCTTCCCCTCTCTCTTCTTTCCACCCTCTCTTAACCCCTTCCTCCTTCAACGAGCCCCTCTTTTTCTGGGCATAATAGATCTACATTGTATTTCTAAATTTTGTTTTCTTTAAGTATCGAACCGTATTGTCTGAACGTTTCATCTAGATAGATCTATTCCTTCCTTTTTCCGTGCTTCATTTCATGCAGATTTTTCTTCATTCGTCCTTTCTTCTTTCACGAGCCATTTTATTCGTGAACAAAACTGTCTGTTTACGCATCAAAGACCAACACCCATGTTGGTGAGTCTCTCTCTCTCTCTCTCTCTCTCTCTCTCTCTCTCTCTCTCTCTCTCTCTCTCTAGTCTGCGATTGCTGTAAACGCCATCGGTCCCCCGTCACTTTCTATTTTTGACCCCGCCCCCTTTGTCTGTCGAGCCAACAACAAATCTCAGCCAACGTCACTCCTTTGCACCAGTGAAAGCCTTCTCCTGATTGGTCGAGAAGTGTTACTCTCTCGCGCGAGTGAAGCGTGTCTGTCTGTCTCTAGCCTGACGAACGAGCGGGAGAGAGAGAAAGAGAGGGAGAGAGGGAGAGAGGGAGAGAGGCGAGGAAGAAGATTCAACCAAGCAGAGGGATTTGGAAGGTAGTCGATAGAAGCGGGCTGGCTGTGTGCTCCTTTGACTTTGGTGAGAGACGGCGAGAGAAGTAATCTTTGGGTAGCTCTATAGCGGTAGCGTACAACAAGGGAGATTTTTGATAGGCCGTATTCTACGTGTTGATGTTGATTTTCGCTCTATCTAGATTTGTGCGTTGCGGTTTGAAACTGCTGTTCTTTCTCCATGGAACTTCTTTTCTTTTCTTTCTTTTCTGTTCTGTTCTGTTCTGGGGTTTTTTCCCCCTCTCTCTTCTCTTTCCTTCCCTCTTTTTTTTTGGTTATCTTCCTTTGTTTTAACGCCAGGGACTCCAGCATACATAGCCTACACTTGTTATTCTAGTGGAAGCAAGCCAAGTTTTGTAAATGAGCTTCTAGCAGCTCCTACTCCTACTTATCTGAAACATTTGTGAAAAAACGACAAGCAAAAAAACATATTATTATTATGTTTGCTTGTGGATCAAAGCTTCATCAAAACTGACGGCTGACAAGAGTTTCCTCTTCGTCAAATTATCACCCTTTGGATCCCCGAGACCTCTGACAGCATCATATTATGAAATGATAAATAAATAAAATGAGGAAAAGGCATATATTATGCGGGAAAAAGAAACCCAGACAAAATTGGAATTGGATAATCATCTGGGGGAAGCGTGAGAAAACAGAAGGGCCCTTTCAATATCATCATCATCATCATCATCATCATCATCATCATCATCATCATCATCATCATCATCATCATCATCATCATCATCATCATCATCATCATT
>NW_004798234.1:187281-188463 GCF_000002075.1 Aplysia californica | reverse complement strand
GGGGGGGGGCTGGTGGGTGATGTGGGAGGGTTGCAGCCACCGCTGACTTAGCACGCAATGCGGGAGGGTGTAATTTACTGTAGTTTGTTCGCCGTAAGAAGAATGAGATGTTTTATGATTTAATATCATCTCAAGCCTTCTTAGCGTGACGTGTGTGCGTGTGAGACGAGAACTATTCTCGATAGATTCCGCGGCGATAATGAAGAAAATCATTTTTTTGCTGGGCTTCAAAGTAAGACTTATGAGTGTTGGTGCTGCTGAATGTAGCACCAAATCCTCCCAAGTTTACACTCTTTTAGTCACGATGTAAAATCCATAAGAGTAGGATCCAGCCGCCACCCAGACAAAATTCAAAATTCCCACGTAACTGAATTGTGTTTAATGTGTCACTCGCGCTATTATGACCTTATGTATTTGCGCGTGCTGTAAAATACTTACTTACCAAAACAAACGCAGAGGATAGGTTTCTTGCTCAGCAAGCTCAATACGCTTGGGGTTTTCGTATCATCGAGACTCCAAAAAGGTTGGGGGGGGGGGGGGGGGGGGCTATATCGTGTATCCTTAGTCTAGTTTAAGTAAGAGGCACTTTAAAGACCATAAGGTCATATGAGTACAGAAAATTAGAGGTTTTACAAGAGAGTTACAAACAAAAAAAAAGAAGGAGGAGAGAAAAAAGGGCGATAGATGTTTGATAGGAAGGAAGCCGCAAACTACACTACAGCACCCGCCAACCACCCAGATCCAGACGCTCAATAGTTTTTAACAAGCATTTAATGGCGATTTTCCTGACTGAATTATCAGTTCATTATGTTTATATATCAGTGGTACCAGACCTAGAAAAGTGGGTGGTTGGTGGGTGCTCTGGTGTGGTTTGCTTCTTCTTTCCTATCAAGCATCTATCGTCTTTTTCTTTTTTTTTTTGGTGTGTGTTTGTTACTCTTTTGTAACACCTCTAATCTTCGGCACGTATATGACCTTATTGGGTTGCAAGTGCCGTAATCACTTACTAAACCAAAACAGACCTAGGAAAGAAAAGAACAATTTTTGTGAAATTTTTGCACTTCACTGTCAGGCCCGAGAATTTAGTAATGGAGCAGGTCAAGGAATGGACGGGTGAGGGTATAAGGGAGGTTGGGGTATGGGGGAAGGCGAAGGGGAAGGGGAAGGGATGGGGAAGGGGAA
>NW_004798234.1:183329-184864 GCF_000002075.1 Aplysia californica | reverse complement strand
CACACACACACACACACACACACAACTCCAACCTGCCCCTTTCTTATTTTAATATTTCCAACCTATGAGCAAGTCAAATAATATTAATTCCAAAGGTTTTCAAGATAAGTGTATTCACCCACTTTCGGCGGGCAGTTTACTGCAGAATTTAAAATTTATTGCTCTCTTCAAAGCGTGCGGTAGGCTTTATTACGAAAACGATGAGAACAAAGATATTGAACTAATCTTTTTAGGCTCACTTCATGCACACTCTCACCACACCAAAAAATGAAGCTGTAAATACCTGCAGATGTTTTATAACTTTTCATCTTTCTTTGCAATTTATGATCAGACGCCATTGCTCGATCCAAATCTTGAAGGTCTAAACGAACAATCCTTTGCTCTCTGAGTTCGACCCTTGAGCTGCTTCAGTTTTTGAGCCATTATTTTTCGTTTAATGACACTGCACCCGCCTATTTATTTTAACTCTCTTTGAAAGCAAAGTTTGGTTTAAATTGGTCTCTAAAAATCCTGTTTGATAAATGTGTACCCAAGACGTTATATATATTATTAGAGCTCGCAACAGTGACGTCACACGAGTCAGACATGGAAGCTTTCTTACTAATACCCTCATCGGTATGTCTGATGTGCACCTTTTACATGAACAATCTGAGCCTCCACCCCGCTCCGCTCCCCACGAGCTTCAGTGCAGGCTTGTATGTATGTATAGTATAAGGTTTTACGGCGCTCGCAACTGCTAAGGTCATATGAGCGCGCAGTGCAGGCTTGTAGATTTGCTCCTAAGACCGCCGAGACGCCTCCTTTTTGAGGCTCCGTCACTCCATCTGGTGAAACTCGGTTAGCCTTGTTGTGGAGGATCCTCTTGAGGAGAACAAATCGGGCCTCTAATGACACTATTGAAAGTACAGATATTAAAAGGTTGTTCATTATTATTCTCGTTCATTTGTCCGATTTCATGTCATGTTGTCCCATAACACTCTCAAGATAATCTATGTTGTCCAGACTAATCTTATCATTGGCATCTCCCAAGGTAAATTGTAATGTTGACATCCTTCCAAGATAGTTAGTGACGGCGTCTTGGAGCAGGCTATCAAAAAGGCATCCTTGCTGTCATCCGAGGCATCATTTGTTGAGGGGTAGATATGGACTATTCATGTTGATGATCTTAGTCTGTGTAGTGGATGAAGCCATGGTGATTCTATTTCCCTGCTGGTTCCTTCTACTTCTCCTCCTCATCGTCCTCCTCCACACCATCCTCCTTCTCCTTCTCCTCCTCTTTCTCCTATCCGAACCACTTTAACCCCTAGTATTTACCCCCCTACACCTCTCGCCTCCCCCAATCTTGCACACACACGCACACATATACACAGATACACACACACACACAGATATACAAACACAAGCACATAATACACATACGCAGATATACACACAAACAAACACACATACACCCACTTACACACATTCAAAGATACCACACACACGCGCGCACGCACACACACATACACACACACACACACACACACACACACACA
>NW_004798234.1:181912-183195 GCF_000002075.1 Aplysia californica | reverse complement strand
ACACACACACACACACACACACACACGCACACACACACACACCTGTCCGTCCCCCAAACTTCCAGAAATATCATCTCGCCCCATCAGTCACGGCTACTGACCTAGGTCGCAAGACGTTTATTCACGATAATTCCAGATCCAGAATGTGCCTAATGGCTTCATGGCAGGTGTTACTGATTGAAGCGATATTTCATTCATTCATTCAACATTTATTCATTCATTCATTCATTCATTCATTCATTCATTCATTCTTTTTTTTTCATTTTCTTTAAGTATCTGCATAAGAGCTTCCATTTCTTTACGTCTATTTTTTCTCTCTCAAAATCATAATTATAGTTGAACGTTTCTTTTCGTTGTGATCTTGGTAAATTTGTGACTATTTTTGTTTGCCTTCAATATAATATTTTATTATTTTATGTTTCTGTTCATTGACAGGGTATTTGAATCACTAACTGTACGGCTGATCATTCAAACGTAACCTAACCTCATCGCATATTTGTTAAAAGCTTAATAAGCACCTCTTTAAGATGTTGAAGCCAAGAGAGAAGTCCGCAAGTAGAGCACACCCACGAATGGAAATGAAACTTTTAACTGCTCAAAGTGTAGCAATCTTCTTCTCTGCCATTATTGATCTCCTTGGACAAAGCAGAACCAACAAGTCGTCTTAACAATACATTAAGGTTATTTCTTCTATTTCGCTTACACATGTAGTATTATTCTGTGCTGATGCATTGTTCATTGTCAAACATTGACGGACACGCTTTAAAAAATGGTGAAATGGTATCGTTTTAACGTCCCTCTCAAAACTATTAGGTTATTTAAGAGGCGGGACCTCCGAGTTGAACGTCCATCTCCGAAAGGACCGAGCCAAACGGGAAATTCGTGCAAAATGTCTCTCCCAAGGACACAACGTCGGACTGAGCTGAGGCTTGAACCCCGAACTGGCAATCTCACCACTGGTCCGGTAGCCTAACCACTAGGCCACCGACGTCACGGCAAGCTACAATCAAACCTTCTCTAACGAACACCAGCACAAGACAATCGCGAGTACCAAAGCTCACTTCCCATTTCTTTCCTTATTATTTTGTAAACGTTATAATGATAACGTGCAAGACGTCCACCTGTCTAACACAGTCACGTTTCTCCTTGGTAATGGGTGGCCATCTTAGACCACTCTATTGTATTCTTCTTCTTCTCCTTCTCCTTCTCCTTCTCCTTCTCCTTCTCCTTCTCCTCGTCCTCCCCCTCCTCCTCCCCTTCCTCCCCCTCCTCCTCCTCCTCCT
>NW_004798234.1:173588-180220 GCF_000002075.1 Aplysia californica | reverse complement strand
CTCGGGCATCAGAGGGATGAAGGATGGGTGGGCGTGGCACCTTTTCTTTCTGACCCACAGAGCTGGGAACACCGACAGAAGGCACGTTGGTGGCAAGTCGAAGACTGAAGGTAGATAGAAGATAAGATATAGACTTGGATTATGATATTATTATTCTGGACCACGCACTGTGATTTATTTACGGTTCAGCGAGGAGTACACGGTTTGACTCAAGTTGAGCCAAATGAAGGGCAAGAAATATTTTTTTTCCTTGGTTTTGCATAATTTGTAAGATTTTATTTCACTCTTTTTTTGCTTTATTATTTTTCGTTTGTTTCTTTGTTTCTATGTTGTTATTATTGTTGTTATTGTTGTTTTTGTGTAGGGATTGGGGGGCATCCGTGTGCACTCAACCAGAGTGAGCTTGGTATTTTGCCATTTTTGTTGTTACAGAGAGTAAAGAAAGGTGGCCATGACGGTGTGTGGTCTAAAATGAAACAAAGACTTAAAGTGGGCGATTCTTTCAGCTTGAGTTGTCAATTTATGAACTGTTATGCACGTCTTCTATATGTCTGTGAATGCTGAACAATCACTAACGACAGTGAAAATAAAATAAAAGCAACAGAACTGTGGTTTCTTTGGAGACTGCTGAGAATATCGTGGAAGGAAAAGAAATCGAATGAGGTAGTGCTTGATGAAGCCCACGTGGGACGCTCACTCTTAAAAAACGACCAGGAAATGACGAAAGCAGTTTTTGGGACACCTTTATAGACATAGAGGTCTTGAACATGTAGCTCTCACTGGCAAAATTGAAGGTAAACGAGGCCCAGAGCAACCTACTTAGGGAACCTAAAGAAATGGGTGACAGGGAAAGATCAGGGAAACGTAGCTTTTTATAAGAACATCCGAGCAAAGGAAAGAATGTAGAACCATAATCGCCAATGTCTGTCGCAGATCTGGCACTGGATGACGATATGCACGTAATTTTAACGGTGTTTCTTAACTGGCGTCTATGATATCGTGGTTAGGGGCTTCACTGTCGCAGATAGAAAACCTTAGTGAAGGAAGAGTTTTTGTCCAGTATCCTGGTCGTTCCCAAGGGACGTTGTATCCTCTTAAGTCTGGGTTGGCCCTGACAGGCAGGGTCAAAGCCCGCCTCCTAAGTGTCCGTGGAGGCATGAAATACTAGCATTTAGCCCTCTCCGTACGCCCTGGGCTCATTTTGTACCCCCAGAGTTGTATTCTTCACATTTTAGAATACTTCTAGTTCGAAAATCTCTTTGAAACTTTCAGTATTTCTCAAAAAATCATTTTGACAGACTGCTATGCAAAGCGTACGGATCGGATTAAGGAGTAAATTCTCTTTGGAAGTGATGACACAGAGTTCCCCACGTCGCATGGGTACGATAGTAAAACACGACGAACGGATAGGGTTAAAGAAGGAACTTTTATGGTTATGTAATTAAAATGACTCACTCATTGGACACTCCCGCAACCCCCCTCCCCCCTTGCCCAACAAAAACGCACTCACACAAAGGAAGAGAACTACCTCTTCATCCTCTCCTCACTCGTCGAAGGGTAAAACTGCCCCAGATATTTCCATGTTATGTGGATCGACATGCAGTGGGATATTTTCATAGTGCACTGCGGAGTACTGCGGACGGAATTGGAAGCTCTGACCATGCTCTAGTATCCCCAACACTTCACACAGAAATCAAACACTTCACACAGAAATGAATCACGACTTTGTCTCCAATGGATGGTCCAGTCTAATGGAGGTCAACCCGGTTAGGCTGGATATAAGGATGGGAATTTCCAGTAATTTTACGGAAATCTTTCATTTTGATTTACTCCTTCTTTTTCCGTAAGTGGGAAAAAAATACACCATCCTCCCTTCCCTGATGCCTGTCTACCTACTTTCAATGGCGAGCCATTCTCTCATGTTTACTAAGCTACAATTGAAGACGTGTATTTTTCTAAATCTGTTAGGGAAGTTTAGTTTAGTATGGGGTTTTACGGTGCTCGCAACTGCATATTGAGGTCATATGAGCACGCGAAGTAAGTTGGGTTTTTTTTTCTCAACCGTTCATTTTCTCGGCTTGATACTGGTCAATATTGCTATTTTAAAATTTTTAATACGCTAAAAAATCGAGTGTAAATAAGCTTTAGATTTAAATTCAAATTCAAATTTAAAACAGCTTTCTAAATAACACTTAAAAATTTTCGAGCAATACGTTTCATAACTTTCCATAACGGCCAATGGCCTTTAAAAAATCTAAAATTCTGTTGGGAACCACGGCGAAAAAATATCCAGTAATTTTGTGCTTTTAAAGTATTTTCTTCGGGACTCTCCGAAGTCTAGACATTCGGTTAAAATGTGTCTAATTGTAAAATCTGTGTCGCATCCGACAAAGGACGGCTTCTCATCTCCCTGAAGGAGGTATTTGTGTGTTAAGGCCGTGAGTCCGACGCGTAATCGAGAAAAAAAAAAAAAGGATTTATTCCCTTCTGGAGAGGTCCGAAGGATTTTGCGGTCCCTGTTTTGGGTTTAATATTGTGGAGTTTGTTATCCGTCTGTTTTTTCCAGTGGCTCTCCCACAGACTGGAGGTGTACTTTTTGACATTATTTTTAAAGTCAGTCTGTGGGAGAGTGTTTGTCGTTGATCCCGACAGAAGGGATAAGGATTTCTTTGCCAGGTCATATACCTGCTCGTTTCCTCGGATGCCCACATGGCTAGGTATCCTTGCGAACACGATATTTTTCCCTGTTTCGGTTAAGGTGTGTTATTTCTGTAGTAGCCTACCTATTTTTGGGTGTAGGAGTGTGTAGTTTGTGAGTGAGGTGATGCAAGACAGAGAGTCAGAAAGGATAGGGAAAGATTGGTTAGGAGAATTTTCTACGGAGTCCAGTGCCATGTCAATGACAGTGGCCTCGGCAGAGAAAATGGAGGCTTCAGGATGTAGTCTCCTCTGGTGTGTATTGTTTGAAGATAGAGCTGCTGCGGCCACATCATTGTTTTTTTTGGAGCCATCCGTGAAGATAAGCTCCGAACCGGGGTATTCTTCTATATACGTTTTTTTGTATTCTGCTTTAAATGTTTTGGTGTTTGTGCTTACTTTGTTGTGTGTGGTTAGCTGAAAGTCTACTTTTGCCTTTGTGAGGTGCCTCGGAGGGAGGTCGGGGAAAAGAAATTGTTGGATGTTTTGTTTGGAAAAGTGTATATTTTTGAGGTCCTCAAGGATTCTGAGGCTGCAGGGTTTAATGAGTCTTTCGTTGTTTTGGAATCTGTTTATGGTTTCTGGGTTTGTTTTAAAAATGCAGTTCTGTGCTTGATTCTCTGGTGTTGAGCTCTGTTTAATTGCGTATTGTTGTGAGAGTTGTGTGCGTCTGAGTGTGAGTGATGGCATGTTTGCCTCGGTCTGGAGACTCTCCACTTCCAAATCTGTATAGCCCGCGAAAAGTTCAGTAAATTTTGGACTGATCAGTTTCCATCCCTGTGGATAAATATGTTTTCTAAGGAAGTTGAAAGGGTCATTGACGTGCCGGTGAAGATGACTGACGCTCTCTGCTAAATGGTGATACTGCGCAACTCCACCTTGTGCGGACCAGTCTGACGGATCTCCAACCAGATTATGATGGAGACTATAAGCAGACAGACTCTGGGATGGACCCTGAAGACGGGGGGAGAGCAGAGATGGACATGTTCCGACTAAAGGGACACCAAAACAGTGGACAAATAACTCCTCCATGCTATCTACCACCACTACCCACGTTGGGACAGTAAAGCTTAGTTGGAGACCAAAGTCCCGGGAAACAACCAAAGTACAAGTATGTGTGAAGACATCCGCAAGAGAAAAAAAACCCGCCAAGAGGTGAGAACCCACTAAAGAAAGCGGTGTGAGACCTGTTGGAAACCTCAGAAAGCTTCCAGTAGGGATAAAACTTACGCGTGGCGAAACCAGTTGGACCATATACTGCCACCTCGCCTGATGACGTTAAAGCATAGAAACTGATGACCTAAAAAATTTCAACGGAACCCCTGAAACAAATTCCCCAAACAAAACAAAGAAGCACAACGGACGCCTGTTCAGCTCTGGCAGGTGGAAAGCTGACATATTTGTTACACGCTACTAGAAGGAGAGCAGCAGATCGTGACAAAATGAGATGAGTGAATAGAACACCGAAACAACAACAACAACAACAACAACAACAAACAACAATCTCCCCCCAACCCAAAACAAACACGGGTAAGGGATCTCGAAAACTTCCTGGGAGAGGCTCAGCCTGACTTCACAAACACTGAGCTAAGGTCCGCTATTTCCAAAATAAAAACCCACAGGGTACCTGGTCCCGAGAGCATCTCACCAACATTTCCGAAACATCAAGTTCAGAAGACAATAGGAAAGTCCCCCCTCCCCCCCCCCCAATCTCCAACAAAGCCTTTCACTCAGCAGTCTGTAGTCTTTGAGGGAGGGTAAACTAAAGGACTCATAAGACGCATCCTGCGTATCCCATGGACAGCAAGAAAATCAAATGAAGAAGTCTTAGTTGAAGCAAATTGCAGACGACAGCTTATAACACATATACGAAAGCGACAGACAGAGTTCATTGGACACACAATGTGGAAAAAAAAGCACTGGAGAATATTGTAACGACAGGCAAGTTTTAAGGAAAGAGAGACAGAGGCAGACAGAGGGAAAAGATACAGGACAGGTTGACAACATGGCTGGAAACAGCAAGAACGACAGGCAACATCGCTGCAACATAAGATAGAGTGAAACGGAGGTCCATGATCGCCCACGCCAGTCGGCAAGGCACCAGATGATGATGAAACTAAAGGACGTGCTGCCAAAGGAAGATGGTGACCCTGAAGAGAAACAATCTTCACTCTTCTCGGGGTCGCTGATTGGCGCAACAGTCGGTAGGTCTTTGTTGTCACCTAAGCCCGTCGGCCACATTCACACAACAACAACAACAACAACAACAACAACAACAACAACAACAACAACAACAACAACAACAACAACAACAACAACATCAACAATAGCAACACCAATAGCAACAACAACAGCAGCAACAACAACAACAACATCGACAACGACAGCAACAACAATAACAACATTCTAGGAGACGGTGGCTCTGGCCAGAATTCGTTTCTCAGGATCACAGACAGACGTAACAGAAAATATTACTGACCTCTGTTGTTCCACGACCCCCCCCCCACCCCCATTATTTAAAAGAAAAATCCTTCAGCCACACACAAAACACAGTAACAAAACAACAATAACACAAAAGCGCCTTCTGTTCTTCCTCCATATTCTGTGAGTACTGACCATCAAGCCAAAGTGCTACACACAAGAAACTGTCACCTGGGCCGAGCACCTCTCCTATCTCATCCTCTAAACACTGCTATTACTCTTCCACTTCTACCTTACATTCACTTGATTCTCTGGAACAACTGTCTAAAAGAAAGAATTTTCACCCGACGACATAACACACCTTTTGTCGAGCGAGAAAGAAGCTGTGTGTCATAAAGAAACAACCTACAATAGGAAGGAGAACTTATGAGAAAAAGGACCAAAGAAGAAAAGAGAATCTGATACAATAGGGGCCAATGGGCAGTAGTTGTACTTGTCCAGGAAGTCTTAAGCAGCACATTGTGGGGTCTCTGGCCAGGGGAAGTGAGACTGGACATCAGCTGACCGCTAGTGACCACCACGACCAGGGCGGGCTGTGGGCCGGTGGTCACCACACGCATGCAGAGGACGCAATGGTTTATGGGTCTGGAGAGGGAGGATTTTTGCCCGTACGTCAACACAACAGACACGCATGAGCTAGGAGAAAAAACGAAGGCACTTCTAAAAATACAAGGACCTAAGACAACCCCGGGATGATGAAAAATGGAGAAGGATCTGTTTTTGTCTTCTTTTTTCTTTTACCAACATGACTATTGTTTTGAGCATACGTGGTGTGGTAAAAACAATATAAAAACAAATTAATAATAAATGTTTCAGGAAGTATCAAGTGTCTTAAAAATGAAAGAAAAAAGAGGTCACATATAAAGGGCGATAGATCGGTCATCTTTCGTCCAGTTAAATAAAAAAATAAATTAAAAGACAACTGCATCTATCCCTGGACACTTAATAACACCGGGTGCCCGTTGCGGATATGATCGGGTCGGGTCTATACGTTCTCTGATCGTCTAGGGTCGGGTTGATCGCCCGACTCGTTGCCTGAAGAAAAACGCGTTTGTATTGAGGCGACGAGTCGGGCGCGATCGGCTTGTGCCACGATAGCCGCTTTGCGCCCTTAAAATCAGGTTAGAAAACCGACCCGACCGGACCCGATGCCCCAGTGGGCACCCTGTATAACGGCAACAGAAGATGAAAAAATAAAGTAAAGTAAAAGTACTGCAGTCTTTTTTAAAGTAGCTGTTGCTCTAAAATCGCACAAGTCGTGAGCTTACCGTCTGCTTTGTCGCAGCAAATTTTGTTTGAAATATGAACACGTTAAACGGGGTGCCTATCGGAGGATCGGGTTTGGTCGCTGGAGTTTGCTAGCCAGATTGAGGGCGCAAAACGGCTATCGTGGCACAAGCCGATTTGTTTTTTATATTACTATACGGGGCGCCCATGGGGGGGATCGGGTCGGG
>NW_004798234.1:169045-171467 GCF_000002075.1 Aplysia californica | reverse complement strand
AATAATATCTTGCATTTGCTCCCGAAAAACAAGTAAGCAGATGAATAATATCTTGCATTTGCTCCCGAAAAACAAGTAAGCAGATGAATAATATCTTGCATTTGCTCCCGAAAAACAAGTAAGCAAATGAACAATAATATCTTGCATTGGAAAAGAAGGTAAAAGAGGCAGAGGTAGACCAAGAATAGCGTATTTGATTCGGAAAATTTGAATAAGTTTGAACAGGAAAGACCAGGACATAACAGGCTAATACATATGTACACTGATAGGCTATTTGAGAGCGTCCAAACAGAAATGCAGAGAAGACAATGTTTCAAGAAGAAGAAAAAGAAGAAGTACTGTGAGACGCTGTCGTACAATGGAAGGTTGTTTTTTTTAATTTTTGGTACCGTAAGTGTTTTACAGCCATCGCAACTGCCTGAGATCATATGAAAGCGCGGGACATTTAAACATAATACAGCTGTTACGAAATTTTGAATTTTGCCTGAGTGGCGGTCGAAGCCTACTCTTGTCGATTTTAGACCAACAAGGGATCTTTAACAGGCTCAACCTGCATAGGGGACCTCCGAGATTTTTCTCTCTTGTCCTACCATAAGATCAGGCGTGTGGCTGAAAGACAGCAGTAGGAAGAAGCCAAGGAGTCAGTAGAAAGGCTGCAGAAAGAACCAGGAGCCCAAAGGTGGGGGCAAATGAGATGAGGTGGTGGGGCCAAAAAGTGAAGACGAAAGCAGACAACAAAACAATGATAGAGAACAGGAAAGGGTGTGAAAGGGGAACGTTTTAGAGAAGAACACTTTCCGTTGCTTTCCGGATTCGAACCCACCACCTGTTGAATGTGAGGCAAACACCTTAACCTCTAGGCAACAACAAGAACCCCATCTGTAGGCTCCGTCAGACAACTTACTTCATCCCCGAGACTGGCCCCCAAAAGTGACAGCATTCGAAAGAAAGAAAGAAATAGTTGTGTAGTACAGTTTTCAGTTACTTCCACTCTTTTCAACACCCTTTGTTAGCATATATCAACTACTTGGTAGATTGTTTCCAGATCTTACGGTGTTCTTTAAAAAAACATTAATGTAAATGTTCTAACACCCCCACCCCCACGAGGGCAGTGCTACTGACTGAAGCTGTCTTTAGGCCTTTCCCAAAGGGGGGATATTAACATCTTCTTATGTACTGTAGGATTGTAACTGGGCTGATTTATCTATGTCATGCCATACTGTGCAGACACTACTTCTTTTGTATGTTTGTTGCTCTATTGTGAACCGCTATTTCCGGGGTGCCTTGATAGTCGAAGCAGAGTTTGTTTTAGTTTTGTTTTAGTTTTAGTAAGAGTTTTACGGCACTTGCAACTCAAGGGTTTGTGTTGTTGAGGCTAGAGAGGTGAGCAGAGTAAGCCTGATTCCCCGTTTGGACATCTCTGTTGACATCCACCCCTTGGCGCTCAATATGACCTTATGCAGTTGCGAGCGCCGTAAAACCTTACTAAAACTAAACACCCCCATCGACACAATTTAGAAGGCGAGATTCGACCCTAGTTGGTAAGACCAACCCTTCGGCGAGGGATACAAAATGCCAACGGAAAGAGCAAGATCAGATACTTGACACAAATTCTCCTCACTCGGAAGTCGAACTCCGGTTTTCTGCGTGCAGCGGTCAAACACCTAACTGCTACACCACAGTGTGTATCCTGACAAGCCTTATAAAAGACTGAAAGAAAACCAAACCTCCCACGAACCACACACTGACTAACTACAAAAGAGAGCCGAATATCACAAAACGAACAAATAACTTCTACAAGCATCAGGTTTCAGACCACTAGTCGGGAAAAGACAAATCCGAGACAGTCCCTCGGGGGTGGTAGGAAATTCAATAAGCGATGTGAGTGTTCGTCCGGAGAGTCGGGTTTGCATAATCGAATAGGAATACAAAATCGGACCGCTCAAAGATTAGCCTACAGTTGAGGTTGTTCAGTTTCAGTAAGAGTTTTACGGCCCTAGTAACACAATAAGGTCATATACGTGCCGAAGATTAGATGTGTTACAAGAGAGTAACAAACACAAAAAAAGGAAAAGGAGAGAGATGGAAGATAGTTTTTTATAGGAAAAAAGGAGCAAACCTCACAGGAGCACCCGCCGACCACCCTCACAGTTGAGTTTGTTCATGGCAGCCACCCATTGCCATAAAGAAAAGTGGTTGCCACAAATTGCCATAGATAAGTGGGTATTTTAGACAGTGACAAGTAATCGTTTCCACAGGTGATTGTCTCGGACAGGTAGCCGTGAAGGCAGTTTCGACTGTTTATGTGCGCAATAATATCAGAAGGGACGAATATGTGTATGTGTGTGTGTGTGTGTGCATGTGTGTATGCTTGTGTATGTATGTGTGTAAGTGTGTGTGTGTGTGTGTGTGTGTGTGTGTG
>NW_004798234.1:165537-167721 GCF_000002075.1 Aplysia californica | reverse complement strand
GATAGATAGATAGATAGATAGATAGATAGATAGATAGATAGATAGATAGATAGATGACATAATATCCAAAACAATAGAGACCCCGCAATAAATATGTGTACAGAAAGAATGGTAATTACGTATACTTAACTAGCTGAGTACCCGGCTATGCTCGGGGTCGACGCCTTGGCGTCTCTGCTCCCCCTGGTCTACGCCACGGAGGCTTTTTACATCTACATTGCTGTCTAGCCTTTCGCAGTCACATCTGGCTTCTAGACCTAGATCTAGATCTATATTGCTTTAGAATAGGTCTGCCTTGATTAACTCCTCTCTTTATCTACATTGCTTTAGTGTATTGCTGTCTAGCCCTTCACAATCGCAAAATACGGGTTTCGCCTTACACCATCACAAAAAGCTCTAAGAAAATATTAATCCACGAAAGGGCTGCTACACTGTAAAAGGAACACACCGCCGTCTTCAAGATCACAGAGGCAGTGCAGTGTCTATAGCTTGTTCACTTTCCTCTGACTGCGTTCAAAAAAATTCTAGCTCAATGACAAATTTACCACTGCCAACGAAACTTTGCATGGCACTTCTACAGGCTAGCGACCTAACAAAAATATTTTTAAAAAAAACCTTGACCTAGTAATAAAAACCGTTTTCTGTTTGGGGCCTATATTAAAAACAACTCTTTGAGTGCATACACAGGATCACGTCTCCACGTACTGCAGGTGAGTTTCGAAAATTACTCACCCCGTCTCTTGAATCGTGTTTCGAGGGTGAACGTTAAAGAGCGGCAATGAACTTCCGTTGTGGAGATTTGTTTCGTTTCAAAGTAGAAGGCCAAAGAAGGACGGGGAACTTTTTGTCAAATATATTTTTCAAATTTCAGGAAATGAATAAATAAAAAATTGGGCTCCTTCATGGGGACCTATCTATCTTTTTTGCAGGTACTTGCCAACTTTCAACTCTGTAGCTGTCGTAGTTTTATGGGAAAAGGGACATATGTGTTTCCATGTTGCCAGATATAAAATAAGATGTTAGCCACAAACGACTCATGTGTGTAGAACGAAAGGGGGGGGGGGGGGGTGGGGTGGACTGCTTTTACCCTATTTTATTTGTCAAGGATTACTCGGGTTGAGTGGGACACAGCCATAGCGAGCTTAATGATAACAGTAAATTTAGTATTAAAAAACAAACGAAAAATCATTTTCTCGATATATCCATTACCGATTACCCAGACCTCTTTTCAATTTCAATCTCTTGTGTTTTATACTTCTCTTATCTGTCCTTATCTGTCACCTTAGAGGAAAGAAAAAAAGGAGGGAGGGGGGGGGTGTGGTGGAGCAGGGTGTAAAATGAATACACGGATACCTCAACCCCTCCCTCCCATCCACTCCCTCACTCATTCCCCCTTTTGGCGTTCTAGAGAAAATAAACAGAATCGGTATATTTTTGTAGCAGACACTTTTAAAGAATCAAATCAAAACGAATACTGAAGAAAAGACACAGTAAGAAAACCAATAATAATCAATTTAAAAAATACACACAAAAAAGAAAGAAAAAAAGAGAGAAAAAAAGGAATTAACAATAAGTGGGTCTATGGTGGGTCATGTGAAGAACAGGATTCATAGCAGGGTTGAGGGTGAGGGGGGGGGGTTGTTTAGAATACAACAACAATGGCAACCAGGGTGGTCGAGTGGGCGAGACGGCGGGAGGGCGTATCCCATCCTGCACTGTGACAAACTACGGGGTATTGTGGGTGGTCAGAGGATACTGACTTCTGGTAGCGGGCGATGTGTGCAAAACTGTCGTATCTCAGCAGTTGCTGCCAGTTGCCTTTTCTATCTAATAATAAAAGATAGCATGTATAGCGCAAATTCCTGCTCAGCAGCAAGCTCTATGCGCTTCGCAATCTATACTATTACCCCAGCAGACCTGAGAGCACTCTGAAAAATCCTCAACTTCCTGGGAAGTATACAGTGCAAGCAGCCATTTTTAGGCGCTAAAACACTGACATGCTGACAAGATCTTTCACTGTATATCATGGCCGGGTACCCAATCCCACTTGGGTGAAGTGAGGAAAATTCGTGTAAAGTGCCTTTCCCAAGGATACAACGTCGGGCCCGCGGCTCGAACTCCCGATCTACCTATCTATCTATCTATCTATCTATCTATCTATCTATCTATCTATCTATCTATCTA
>NW_004798234.1:157599-163554 GCF_000002075.1 Aplysia californica | reverse complement strand
TTATTATTATTATTATTATTTTTATTATTATAAGAACAATAAAAGAACTACTAAGAAACAACCGCGAAAAGCAACCAAAAAAAATAAAAATAAAATAAAAATTAAAGAATTAAAAAAACCTTAAAGTGTTAACATGTCATGTACGTGGGAATATACTTTGGATAGGTCCACACATCCTGCCGCGTCGCTCAGTTCCACGTTTGAATTGTAGTTATACCTAGAAGCTAAGAAACTCAAGAGTATACTATTAAGAATTATTTGGTTTTACGCTACAGGTGAATTTCTCCTGATATTAGCAGTTAAGGTAAGGAAAACAATCTTCTTTTATTCCAACAAATTACAGTTTGACTTGTCCAAGGCGCCCATCCATTGTCGTTGAACAAGTGATTCTTTTAGACAGGTTGTCTTCTTGGGCAGTATCATTATATCATTGATTTAAAAAAGCATGAGGGAAAGTGGGAGGTAGTCGTTTGTACAGGAGATTGCCTTGACCAGATGGTCATTAGAACAGGTTCCTCTGTATGCAAACCCCCCAAAAAAACAAACAAACACACACAGCAAAAGTCTTATATATCCATGCAAAGTTGGCTAACAACAAACGTAGGTACAGTTGAACCTGTTCTAATGGTCACGACCTGTCCAAGCGACCATCTCCAACTCCCTTACGCCCTTGGCACTTTTTCTGTATTATTATGGCACTGTCCAAGACAACCACCTGTTTAAGATGACTGCATGTACTTATTCTCCTTGACAATAGATGGCCCTCTTGGACAAATTAGACTTTAACAATAATAATATCATATTATATATTTACGAAATAACCCCAAACACGGCCTTCACCAGCCCGAACAGCAGCTACATACATGTACATGTACTTTGTTTTAGTAAGGTTTTACGGCACTTGGATCTGCATAAGGTCATATATGAGTGCCAAGGGGTGGATGTCAACAGAGAAGGCCGAACGGGGAATCAGGCTTACTCTGCTCATCTCTCTAGCTTCAACAACACAAAGTGTGCTTCGACTATCAAGGCACCTCGGAAATACCTTTAACTAGAGAGTGACAAAATACAAAAGAAACAGAGGAAACTAACAATAGTAAGGATGAGGAAAGAAAAATCAGCAGTTCCCCCTATGTTGTTCCGGCAGGGTATGAGCATGACATTGATAAACCAGCCCATTTACACTTCTACTGTGCATAAGAACATGTCAATATACCCATTTTGGGGATAGCCTAAAGACAACTTCAGTCAGTAGCATTGCCCTGGTTGGGAGGAAGGGGGGTGGGGGGTGGGGGGTACATACTTTAAAGAAATAGCCAAATAAAAAAAATATTACCCCAAAAAGAGAAAAAAAAAAAGAGAAATAAATGATAGGTTGGCTTTTCGTCACACTGGCGGCTTGACAATGACAGTTCGTCATGCACCAAGAGTACGTTGCATGCTCTGTCAAGGGTTATTGGGTTTTGACATTGCCATGTTAACAGAAAAGACAGGATCATTTGAAATGTAATTTTTACCTTAGCTATTCTGTTTCTCTAAGAACTCCAAACATGCTGTCTCATTTACGACTCGTCGTTCTTAATAAAAATCCTGATGGTTCAAGGTAAAGAGATTTGTTTTGATTTGTTCCTCTACACAATCAATTTAAGGAAACTTTTTCTTCATTTTCTTTTGAGTTTTTTTATAGTTAAAAACATAATCATTTATTATTTTTTTTAAAATATCCCATCTTCTCCCTTCCCCTGTTTTGTCTTCTTTACTTTCTTGATCTTATTTATTAAAATCCGGTACAACAATGTATGGTTACTTAGGTAGGGGGTCCTCCACATTATATAACGTCAATCGTCGAGAGAACGGAGCCAAAAGTGGGAAAATCCGTGTACCCCGAACTTGCATTGCAATCCCAAGGACCCCATTGAGGTTCTTTTTGGGTGTGTGTGTGTGTGTTGGGGGGGGGGGGGAGACAAAACTTAAACGAAGTTGGTAAGACGCATGTAAAGACCGTTGAAGGTGGGGGCTCCACAGACGCCTCTATTCAGATGCTGTGGGGTACAGTCGAACATTGTCTTACTACCACCTGGTCAAGAAAATCATCTGTCAAAAAACACTTCCCTCTTTCTTGTTTTTTTGTGGTGAGAATATATTAAGGATAACTTCCTAGGTGTCCACCTGTCTAAGACAACAACTTTCCCCCTCAACAATTTAGTTGCTGTGTTGGACAATTTCGACTGTACTTTTACCCTAAATCACACCTGTCAAGTCCATACTTGGAAAATTAAGTTCAGATAACAATGGACCTTCCATCTAGGGGTAAAAACTGTTCTTAGCAAAATAGAGAAACAAAATAGTTGTGATAAATGTCGTGCTGATATTGGATTGCAGATAAATTTGTTGTCCACACATAAATCGAAAACGTCCAAGACGACCATTCATTGTCGACGAGAGAAGGGGTTGTCATAGACAGGTCGCTACCTCAGAATTACAAAGTTTTGCCTGACATTTTTGGCTGTTTTGAGCTGCTAAGACCATGAGGTCAAAAACCAAATGTTCTATCTGCTCTATCAAAATAGTAAGATTATTCGGAGTCGTCATCAAGGTATTCAACGAATTGCATTCGGAAAAGCTTGACATGATATGAAACTTAAAATCTTTGAGGTAAATTTTCTCAAAACTATGAACTGAGCAAATAGAACTTTGTAATTCTTATGTAAGGAGGTGGACAAGTGAGACAGCGGCATTACATTGCATGAATAACAAACCAAAAGGGTGGGGGGTGGGAACTAATTTGTTTGCACAGGTGATTGTCTTGGACAGGAGGCCGTTTGATCAGATTTAACTGTATGTGATAAGAGTTGTCGTGTTTGTATGAGAGTGCAGAGAGAAAACAAAAGTATGCATGTTGTATATTTGTTCACATTTTTTACGTACCTTAACCTCAGCTTTCCACTTTCCGGAGACATAAATAGTCCACTATTCCAGAAAAAAAGGTCCAACTCCCCCGTCAGCCTTTCAACACTGCCCTGGCCAGTTTGATGTCTATAAAAAAGGAAAAAGAAACAATTAAAAAGCATACGAAGATCTCGTTTGTTATCTATAAAAGGGAAAAAAAGGACCACAAAGATCTCGCTTTTCCTGAGCTTTGTATCTGCCTATCTGTGATACATACTGCATGGGTTTAACACCTCTATTAACTTCTCATACAAGAGACGGGGCCACTGAAATAAAGTATAGTTTGGTTTAAGTAAGAATTTCACGGCACTTATAACGCAACTATGTCATATTCGTAGGTGCAGAAGATTAGAGGCTTTACTAGACAGTAACATCAACGAAGAGATGGAGGAGAGATAAGTACCATAGATGTTTGATAAAAAAGAAGGAGCAAATCAAACCAGAGCACTAGCCAATCACCAACTCGAAACATTGTTCAAGAATACGTCGGAAGAGATTTGAAGGAAATTCATATACATCGTAACTCGACATGGTACCACAAGAGCTAATGCCACACTTATCTGTTTCTTAGAAGTCCCAAAATCGTCCCAACCTATACGCTCAGAAACATAGATTATAAGAACGTACAGGTTTCATGCCATACGTTCATCTGTGAGCGTCTTGTCCCAATCATCCGTTCCGGAAGTTCAACAGACTACGTTTGGCGTGCACGGCCATACAGAGGCGGAAGAACTTTCTCGAGCAATTACCGGATAGACGAGCAGGGCCAAGCGACTGTATCTCGCAAGATGGCTGAGATAAGCGTTCCGAAGTAACATACTGGAAATTGAGCTCCAACATATTTGACATACAACCGTCCGTTAGCGGTAGCGGGATAGCAAACGGAGACGATTTCGAAAAACTCGAGAAGTTATTTTCGACTTCTTGGCGTAAGGCTCCGCTATACGCCATTTTGAAAAGTGACGTATGACGGAGTCGTACACTGGAAAGTTATTATAAACTCCAAGAACCGGAAATACGTGAACAATATGTGTTTGCGGGGCTTATACTTATAGTTGGTGTGGAGTAAATTTGTATGACATCATGATGAAATAAGGCTCTCGTCAAAGTAATGACATCTTAGAAACCATTTCCCCCCCTGCCAGTTAGGCAACTTTTAAATATTATTTTTTTCTTTTTTGGCTCAACACTCTTTACGGCCTTTTAGGAACACATTTCAGACTTTGATAAAAAGCACCATTAAAAAAATTTTTTTAATGTAAATTTACATGATTTGGAAGTCACTGAAAATCTGTTACTACTGTTAGTAGTGTTAGCCATTAAAATGTTCTTGCTAATGCCACCTCTGATACCTGCGATCCCTGACTCCTTCAATGGCAGATGCACATGTATCTCGATTCCTGTTCATGATTGATTGATATTTTTTAAAACCCAAAGCAAGGTCGATAAACAGTAACTCAAAATGCCCAACAACTGAAGAGCACCTGTAGATTGTTGGCGGGAGCTCTTTATGGTCTGCTCCTTCTTTCCAATTAAACATCTATCGTCCTTATTTTAACTCCTTCTTTTTTGTTTTTGTTACTCTCTTGTAACAGCTGTAATCTTCGACACCTATGTGACCTAATTGTGTTGCAGGTGCCGTAACACGGGGTACCCAATGCGGATGGGATCGGCTCAGGTTCAGTTGAGGATGATCGCCCCACTCGTCGCCTGAAAACAAACATGTTTGTTGATCAGCTTGTGCCAAGACAGCCGCTTTGCGCCCTCAGCTGGCTAGCAAACCGGCCCGACCCGACCCGACCAGATCCCCCAAATGGGCATCCCGTTTAAAACGCAAACCAAAATTAAAAAACGAGCGCCTGATTTCACTGCGTCGTGACAAATTTGCTGTTGTGTTTTTGTGTGTGTCGGTAGGTCGCCCGGCTGTCTGGCCGACCCTCGCTACATGACGGGAACAGTACTCAAGTTCCATCTTCTTCTCTGCTATTCACATGTACTTTCTTTCCGTCTTACGTTCCCACCCAGGGCAGTGCTACTGAAGTGAAGTGTCTTTGGGCCATTCCCAAAGGGGGGATATTAACATGTTCTTATGTACAGTAGAAGTGTAAATGGGCTGATTTATCAATGTCATGCTTAAACTTAGCCGGAACAACATAGGGGGAACTAGCTGCTTTTTCTTTCCTCATCCTTACTATCGTCACTTTTCCTCTACTTCATCTGTATGTTTGTCATTTTCTTGTGAACTGCTATTTCCGTGGTGCCTTGATAGTCGAAGTAGACTTTGTGCTGTTGAGGCTAGAGAGGTGAACTGAGATCAGAAAGCCAGATTCTCCGTTTGGACTTCTCTGTTGACATCCACCCCTTGGCGCTCATCTCACCGTATGCAGTTAAGAGCGCCGTAAAAGCCTTACTCAAACAAACAATCTGTCTTACTTTATACAGCCTTCTTTCTCCTGTTGTGATCGCTGTGAGTTCCCATACTTGCTCTTCTCAACAACGTCTTTGGCGTTGAGGTTAAGTTTCCTGCTTTGGTACCCAGAGGCTACGATAGTTCGATTAAAAGGGTCAGGATAGTCTTTTTGGGGGGGTCAAAATTACAATTTCTCCCAAAATTTGCAGATGTTTTCCTTTTTTGGAGATCAGTGATTAAGAAATGCTATAATTATTTATTTGAGACTTGAATCCTAAGCCATAAGGCAACAGTGAAACTTCAGTCTAAATTGCCGAACACGGCCTATGCCAAAGACAATCATCTATACAAATGACCGTTTACCATTACTGCCCACTCCTTGAGAGTGTAGAATATTAAAATGATACTGTCTGAGACATCAACCTCAAACACTTTTCTCTGACAAATCTTGAGATAGAACATTCCGCGTGTTCTCATTCTATAGTCGGAATCGGCTCCTATATTACATTTTCTACGAAACTCTTCTCTGTCTCTTACTTTATCTGTCTGTCTGTCTGTCTGTCTGTCTGTCTGTCTGTCTGTCTGTCTGTCTGTCT
>NW_004798234.1:152819-156719 GCF_000002075.1 Aplysia californica | reverse complement strand
ATATATAGAGAGAGAGAGAGAGAGAGAGAGAGAGAGAGAGAGATCAAAGCAGTGAAAGAGCGAGCGAGGGACAGAGGAAGATATTTCAAATGCAAAAGAGAAAGTCAAAGCAACGTTCATGCGTAAGCAAAGATTTTGCCATATGAAGATCCCTCCAAAGTTCCTTTCACTTTCAAACAACTTAAAGAATTCCTGATGTTCTTGACTACCCCTATTTCAAATTAAGTTTCGAAATCAAAGGGGAATGTTACATCCATCTGCAAATCTATTTTTGAATTGCTTAATATGCAGTTTTGGGAGTTGAAGGTACACGTTTCCTTCTTGTATTTAGTGGTGTCGGTGGCCAAGTGGTTAGGGCACCGGACTCGTAAAGGTGACATTGCGGGTACGGGCATTCGAGCTTCAGTTCTGTCAGACGTTGTGTTCTTGGGAAAAGAACTTTACACGAATTTCCCACTTGGCTCGGTCCTTTCGAAGACGGACGTTAAAACTCGGAGGTCCCGCCTCTTTAATTACCTAATACTGTTGAAAGGGGCGTTAAATCTATACCATTTATCATTTTTTTCTCGTTTTAATGCGTTCGCAACATGTACAGTCGAGATTGTTTAAGACGACCATCCATTATAGGGACGAACATGTTCGTCTTAAACAGGTGCTCGTCTTACACAGTGGCATTACATTCTTTAAAAAAAATTCAATGGGGAAATGGTAAGTAGCTGTTTTTACAGGTGATTGTCTTATACATGTGGCCATTAGAGCATGTTCGACTGTATTTGTAATTGTGTAGCACAAATTAGAGTCTAAACCTACTTACAAAGGCACTGAATACAGGTATACACACATGTATGTGCAAGAAACGACGAGCGAGAGGAGTAGATTTCTTAAAGCTTTAAGCTCAAATGAAAGGAGTCAAGATTGGCTGAAATTCTCTTAAAGGGTATATATAAATGGATATTGTTTTGAATATATCCAAGAAGGATACTCTATTACAGCAAACATCCGTACATAACAAGACATTTTTATGAGAGGAAGAATTAGCCATGAAAGAAGCTGCATGAAGACAACCTTGAGATCATCATAAGCTAAATTGCCCATCGGCATAGAGGAAAAGAGCAATACAATACAATAGACGTGGGCACCCCTGACTTCGTAAAAACGATTTTAAGACAGAAAATGAAATCAGATAGAGAGCTAAGGACTCAGATCTATTAAATTTAATGAATGGAAAGGCCTGCACAAAATACAGAAATTGTGCTAAAGAGAAACTCAGTTTCTATCTATCTATCTATCTATCTATCTATCTATCTATCTATCTATCTATCTATCTATCCATCTATTCATCTATCCATCTATCCATCTATCCATCTATCCATCTATCCATCTATCCATCTATCTATCTATCTATCTATCTATCTATCCATCTATCTATCTATCTATCTATCTAAACGTACATATAATGTATACAGATGACTGCATACTCTATAAAAAGCAGGTAGTAAGATCTTCATGATACAGTATCTGCTTTTTTTCTCTTTTTAATAATGAAAAAGAAACCAACGGGGTCAAAGAGTAGGCCCTATTACTCGATAATAAAAAATATCAATGAAACTTTGAGAGAAAAAAACTCCATGACTTATTTTCCTAGGTAACGCCAATGTCTACATATTGCATCACTCTGAAAATATCGCAGTAAGAAAGAAACCAAGAGTTTAATAGTCAAAAGAATGACTTCTCCAACTAAAAAGCAAAAAAAAAAAAAAAAGCAACCAAAAAAAAGTAAGAAAGAAATGCCAACAAAATAACCCCTCCACAAAAGTACCATAATAAATCTTACATCGTGCACGAAAAAGCAGTTTTCCTTACGTTCTCAGAGAAGAAAAAAGAGAGGAAGAAGAGTCCTTTGGAACGATCCGTCTCCTTTCCAAACAAATCTCGACGCAGCTCCAGGAGAAGAACAGATATGTCAGGAGCCCGAGAAAATATTTCAAATGTCCCCAAACACTTTTCTTTTAAAAGAGGAAAAAGTCCGAGTGTTCTGGCATTCCTGGGCTTTAAGTACGTTCCCCTGCGGGAAGCTGCAGGATTTGGGAATTGCCCGGAATTACAACCTGTGTCCTGATTGAGACTGAGAGCGAATATTTCATTAGCCGTGATTGGTTGAGTTAGGGTCACGTGTGTGACAAAGACAAACGCAGAAATCCGGGGTGCTCCTGGCGTATAATTTTCTGTCTCTTCCGCGCAGGAGAGCTCCAAGAAAATTCCTGACAATACGCGAGACAGGGGAGCCGTCTGTCGCGGCCTGAGATATGCGATATTAAACAGCTTCCATCTTATTTATGACGACTGCTCCTTTGAACAGTTGTAATTACGATTAAAGAGATTTAGTGCGGGGAGCGAACCCGGGTACGGCCAGAGCTCACCCATCATGTCGCTATGGAGGATATTCGTGGGCCCAAAGGTAAAAGGTTATGTCTGTGACATCTCATGTTGTACTTGGAACATTTTGGCTCCGAGGTCTCGGGCAGTGTGTTGTTCTGCTCTGAAGAGATGGACTTACATCCTGAAGTGGGCATGGCGCTGATAGCTCAGATAGCTTTGATGCAGATGTTTATGGGTCGAATCCACCACCGGACTTTCTTGAATGTGAGTTGTGTAGGGAGTTTTGGAAGTTCTATGGATTTTCATCTGAAATGGGCATGGCGCTGAAAGCTCAGATTTTATAGCTTTATTAAAATTACGATGCATGTGTTAGTAGGCCGAGTCCCCAGTAGGGAATTTTTTAAAATTTTGGGTTGTTTAAGAAGCGTTGAAAGTTCTCTATCGCTTGGCAAGGTTCCATTTTAAAAAAATCAGAGATGAACGTTTCAGCTGGGAGTTTCAGCCTTTAAATTAACTTTGCAGTCATTATGGATTTCTATGACTTTCAAAGTTTAAAGAATTGTAAAAATGAACTTAGCAGTAATTATGGATTGCTATACCTTTTAATGTTTAAAGAATTGTAAAACCAATTTTTAAGCCGTCAATTAACACAATCTATATCTTCTAGGAGACGGGTCCCTCGACCCTGACTGTCAGGGCCAATCTGAGCTGAAAGGGATACAATGTCTAAGAAAGAAGATGGAGATACTCGAATTAAAATAAATACACGTGTAAAAAGGAATGAATAAAAGTTCCCCATACAGAAACGGCTGTGTGTGCGACAGAGCAAAGCCTAACTGTCACATAACCAGCTCTGAAACTACAGGCTTACAGAGGTACAATAAACAACACATGAACTATTGGAATAGAGAAATTGCATAGGGGATTAGCAGGGCTATGTGTGGTTTTGGTAGGGGAGGGGGGAGGGGGTATTGTTCTGATTTATTAGTTTATTCTGTTATAAATCAGCAGAAGCAGAAGTACAGAGTGGCATAATAATAATACTATTTTCCTAAATGACGGTCATGTGCTGTAACCGAGTAGTCACTAGACAAGCAAGATCTGGTACCATTGACTTGTATCGTAATATCCCAGACCAGGGATGTCAAACTCAATCACTCACAGACCGAAACTTAAATAACACTTACGGTTGCAGGCCGATCATCCTAAACGCTCAATGGTAGTGAAAAGCGAAACTTTTAAAGACAGTGGAAAACGAAACTTTTAAAGACAATTTAGAACATACATCATAACAAATCAAATTTAGAATACACGTAATAACAAATTTAATAAAGGCATCATGCCCATTTACGGTCTTATGCCATTTTGTCAGAGTTGAATATTTAGCACCTTTTTTTGTTCTGTGTTATAAAGATTCTCAGGGAGGACTACCAACATTTTCTTGCGGCCGGATAGATACTTAACTGGTTGACGGGCTGGGTGCCTTCTATCTCTCTTTCTCTCTCTCTCTCTCTCTCTCTC
>NW_004798234.1:149765-151110 GCF_000002075.1 Aplysia californica | reverse complement strand
AGAGAGAGAGAGAGAGAGAGAGAGAGAGAGAGAGAGAGAGAGAGAGAGAGAACCTTTTTAACTATTTGTATTTGATTCCCAAAGTGATAGGGGTTCCCACGGGTTTTGTAACGTGGTCTGCGGCTAATGATTCGCATGATGTGTACTCGTGAGTCTGGATTCTGGCGTAAAATAATATTATAATACACAATTCAATACTCCTTAGATGGTTAATCTAGTAATGCTTGAGGGAGTTTTTTTTTGGTGGGGGGGATTTGATTTTGCTTCTTTGGTTATCTTTGTTGTTGTTGTTTTTTGTTGTTGTTGTATTTGTTTTATTTTATTTTTTTGTGTGAAAGGGGGACAATCTCAAATTCTGGCCGTGGGAATGGAAAGATGGTTTTTGGCCTGGTGTTTTTAAAAATTTCTTTTATTGTAGGTCGTCACAGTTTAAATCATGCGGTAAGTGACCTTCGATCCTGCCTGTCAGGGCCAACCTGGTCTGAAAGGAATGCAACGTTCCAGCTTTGGAAAGGAGGTTTAAACACAATTTTTATTCATTTCACCCAGTTGGGAATAAGTTCCCGGCTATAAACAGCGATAGATCTGGTCATTTTGTTGGTGTCTGAGCGCTTAATCGTCTGTTTGCACTGTATTCCCCCGAGAAATCGAGAATGTTTCAAAGCGATCTTGAGTCTGCAGAGGATAACAATAGCTACAGATTGTAAAGCGCACACAGCTAAACAGTACTGTTATCAGCATTATTGTTATTTCGATCAAATTTGATTCGCTGTATAATCCAAATTCGCCGTATTATGCAGCATTCGCGTGTCCTCATCCACTTTCCCGCGTCTTCTACCGTTGATTTTATGTTTCAATATGTAACAAAACAGCTACCAGTGATATACACGTAAGCCAACGCCCTTCCAAAATAACTGATATAAAAATAAATGATCAATTAACAGACGTCGTTATAAGCTCAGTGATCAGAATGATCCCTCCATCTGACGTATACAGCAGACTCTGGAATGAGCTGATCATGACTAGTTTCCCGTTTTTCAGCACGCTTTTTTTAGGAGCCGCTCATGATTTATGCTGGTGTACACTTAATCAACTTACTGAATGTGCTTGATCGGGTTGGGTCTGATTACTTTGAACCCAGGTTTAGATCTAAGAAAACCTATGTTTGAACGTATTAAGCTTAAGTAAAAGTTGATTTTATAAATGAAATGATTCAGCAAGAATAATAAATAATGACTTTAGGTAAAAGGTTATACATTTGATCTGAACTCAGAGATTGGCTGTCTGTGTGTTTGTCTATCCCTTTATTCTCTCTCTCTCTCTCTCTCTCTCTCTCTCTCTCCCC
>NW_004798234.1:143426-149403 GCF_000002075.1 Aplysia californica | reverse complement strand
TATATATATATATATATATATATATATATATATATCAGGAAGAGACTGATAAGAGTACACCGCCCTCTGTAGACAGTCCTAGCCACCAGACGCCAGTGCGGAGCTCAGACACCGGCATGAGGACACCAAGGTCTGACACCGTGAGTTATGCCCAGTCCTGGTGATAAACAGGATTTTGGCGTAATCTGCGCTAAATAGTACAATACTGAAAACAGACGAAGCACTTGCGGGTTGGCGGCTACTATATAGGAGGTGAGTTTGAGAAGATAGTGGCTGATTTCATCTTGTTTGCGATTTGAGACTTCAGCCCCCCCCCCCCCCCCAAACCAAACCACCAAAAAAAAAAGAAAGAAAAAAAGAGAGATTTTGGATTGTACGGGGGGAGGGTGGGGGTGGTAGGGTTTGGGGGCTTTGGAGGATGATGATGATGATCAGAATACTACAAACATTTTTAGAGCTTTGATCTACCTCACTGACATGCAAGCACTGCCACAGAATCCGTGCTTCTAGCACAGGAAGAATTAGCCATGAAGGAAGATGCATGAAGACAACCTTGAGACGTCTGCTTATACACACAGAGCCATACATACATGCAGAAACATTTAAAATAAAATTCAACATGACAGTAGCTATAGTATAAATGGAAGCGATGACTCTACTCCGTTCATTAATATGACCATTTGATTAATATGGGACAAACTGATTTTTAATTTTTAAAAATCTGGATGTACGTGTTTTACACCCATATCAATATTTCTATTATAATTCTGAACGCAGGCCTCAACCTTGCCTGTCAGAGCCAATCCAGGTAAAAAGGGACATAACATCCCAGTAGAAAGACCGCTATCTATTATCTATTTGTGGTGACCGATTTTGCTACTCAAAAGGCTTTTTAATGGCTGCATCGATCGACATGCAGTTTTCGCCGAAAAATTCTTTAAAATATTCTCCAAAGCATGGCGCCCTTGGTTTTTTCGTTTTGAGACAGTTTTGCTGCAAAAAGCAAAATTTCTTTATTTCGCCGATCGCTTTTGTGGGCCGACGCTTCTGCCTCTGTAATTTTAGAAAATCCGGAAGTGATGTTTCGCGAAGTGCGTTTTGTTTTGAGAGTATAGATCTAGACCTTATAATTTTTTGCATCTCTCAAGATTTATTGCCCCATTCCATTAGAGCGTAAATATAGTAGGCCAATGACTTTTCGTTGATATTAAAGCACCGGCCTAGACGGTCAGAGAACGGTTAGTGTAAGAACGTATAGGCACCGCCGATCATTCCTTTCATCGAAAGGGGGCCCAGCTAGTACTTTATAAAACTGCTCTCCACACGGTAATCGAACTCAGGTCTACGGCGTCCGGCGAAGAAGAACCCATAACTGCTACAACACAGAAGCTGGTTGTGAGGTTGGTGGGTGCTGTGGCGTGGTTTATTTCTTCTTTCCAAATCAAACACGTATCGTCCTTATCTTTCCTCCTTCTTTTCGCAGCATATTGTTTTCTTGTAACACTTCATAAGATAAGATACGAAGATAAAATAAGGTAAGGTAAGACAAGATAAGATAACATAAGGTAAGATAAGATAATGCTTTACTGTCCCTGTGGGACCTAATAGTGTTGCAAGTGCCGCAAAACTCTTACAAAAAACAAGACAAACAAAAACAAAACAAAAACCCCAGCACAGACGGCGGTATGAAACTGATGTCCAAAACGCCATATGTGACGGAGAAACCCAAGCTGATATTAAGTAAAATGTATGGTATCGTGACGAAATCAGGCTCTTGTCAAACTCATGAAATCAAAGAAACAAACATTTTTCAGCCCAGTCCATTTGACAATTTTGATCGAATTTTTTTCTCTGTTTTGGACTCAACATCTTTTATGTCCGTTTAAAAACACAATCCTGAGTGAACTTTACTGAAAAACGTTTATCAAAGGCATTAAAAAATTTAGATTTGCAGCTTCCAAGAACATTACAGCTTTCGAAATCACCAAACGCTGGCGACAATTCTCTAGATAATTTTACTTCTGACACCAGTAGACCCCCCCCCCCCCCCCACACACACACCTACTTCAATTGCAAATACATCTCGACTTTTGTTAAAGATAGGTGGTATCTTTTTTTCATCAAACGCAAGACAAATAAACAATATTTTATGACTATAACAATAGCTCTATATATACAGCCAAAAAACTGACGAGCGCTCGATTCCATCGCGTTGCGACACACATCTCATTTATACGAAAAGGTCAGGTCTGAACCGCTGTGGAGGCAGACGATCTCTTCAAATCGTCTTTGCTTGCACGGATTTGCTTTCCGGATTTTCCATAGAATTCCTTGTTTGACGTACAGCTAGTCAAAAATGGAAACACGCAGATGAAATTGAAGCTGTGATTTCATTTTCTGTGACTCACTATAACAGTTGTGTTATTTGGTTCTCGTTTGCTTGTCTTTCTTTTCCTCACAGAAAAGAGGGGTGGGGGTGGGAGTAAGGGTGGTGTTCTTTGACAAGTAATTCTGAATAAACTCACACTTTTGGCTAGCATCGGCTCATAGCGACATTAGGCTGTATATATGCATGTACATATACGGTTATTGTTTTTTGGGGCCAGCTCTGATCTACGTGGGGCACCTTAAAGTGTTGCAAGCGATCCCAGACTTTTACAAATTCAATGTCTACTTTGTCTTTTGGAGAAAGATCGGGTCGGGTCGGGTCGGGTCTGATTGATCTACCGACTCGTCTCCTGAGAACAAACGCATTTGTTTTTGAGGCGACGAGTCGGGCGCGATCGGCATGTGCCACGATAACCCCTTCACCCCCTCAATCTGGCTAACAAACCGACCCAACCCGACCCGATCTCCCAAATGGGCACCAAGTATTTAGATGAAGTCAGAGAATGGAACTTACGTCATGCTGCTGGAAAGGACACGGTTCATAATAGGTTTCTTTGGGGTTTTTTTTTCTATTCTGGAGATGAAAAGGTCCACTGTAGGGAAATAAAGGGATACAATATATACTACATGTCATTTGAATACCGTCAAGATGATCACCAATTTTGAGACGAAAAGTGGTCATCTTAGACAGGCTGACGGCTTGGAAAGTGTCACTTGGTTGAAAAACACATGGGGCGGAATAGGAAGTGGTCGTTTGTACAGATGATGTATTCTTGGACTGGTGATTGTTATAGAAAACTCGACTGTAGTTATAAACTACATGTATTAGCCTAATTTCAATGGGTCAACCCTTTCTCCCTCCCCCAGCAAGCCACATAAAGCAAAAAACAAAACAAAACAACACACAATTTAAAAATATAATGAGACAAAGTAATTGAAAGGCCAAAAATAACAGCACAATAATGAGGAAATGGTAATGAATTTGACTTTTACGTCAGTCGGAAATAGTCAGGGAAAGGGAGATGCTGTCGTAAATAAGAAATGAGTTACCGTATCCTGTTTTCAATAAGCCATCAGTAAAAATGACTGTACTTTTTCTTGCGAAATGACATCCATCATGAAAAACACTCTTTGTTTGAAAGTGCAGCAGTACACGAAAGAGTATCAAATTAATAATAATAACAACAACAACAACAACAACAACAACAACAATAATAATACTTAAAATAACAACAATAATAATAATAATAATAATAATAATAATAATAATAATAATAATAATAATAATAATAAAATAATAATAATAACAATAATAATAATAATAATAATAATAATAATAATAATAATAATATTAATAAAATAATAATAATAATAATAATAATAATAATAATAATAATAATAAAAATAATAATAATAATAATAATAATAGTGAAAGAAAATAAGATATCTGTTGTCTAGAACCGACACTGAAACCTCCATAATTTTGTTGTTGGCAAAAATTTGGCAAAAAAGTATATGGGAACTAGTTAAGAGGCTCCGGGAATACTTAGACTGATGGGTCCCTTTGGATGAACACTGACCCTCCCATTATTTCCTTTTCGTAAGTGTTTTACGCCGCTCGCAACTGCATAAGGTCATACGAGCGCGCAGGACACATTAAACATTTTCAGATGGTAAGAAATTTGGAATTTTGCCTTTGTGGCGGCCGATCTTACCGATTTTTTTTACTCTCAAGGGATCTTTAACGTGTGCAACTTGCGCACGACACCTCCGAGATTTTTCGCCCTTCTCCGAGAAGGCTAGGGGTAGATCTTTCCAACCGTAAGATCAAGGATGAAGACAGCAGTAAGAAGGAGCCAATGAGTAGCAGTAGAAAGGCTGCAGAAAGAGTCAGGAGCCCAGAGGAGGGGGGCAAGGGAGGTGAGGGTCCTCTGGTAGGTAAAATATGTTGTTGTTCCCCACGGGTGTAGTGTAGTATTGTGTGCTTACAACGCCATTATACAAGCTGCGTTCTGCTGACGCAAAGTGTGTCCTGAAATCGAACACAAAAAAACACACAAAAACTTGGGTGATTATGTAAATAAATTACGGTCGGAATTGCCCAGTACCACCACCCTATATTGAGGAGAAAAGGGGTTGTCTTAAGTAGTGGACGTCTTGGTTAGTGTGGGGGCATGAGAGAAGGTGGTGTTGAAAGAGGTGTGGGGTGGAGAAAATCTCCTCCATGGTAAAGTAAAGTAAAGTTGTTCCCGCAACCGATCCGGACTTTTGGGATTGCCTTGTTAGTGAGACAACTTCCTGGGCCGTCGGTATATCGTGGTAGGGTGGCCAGTTCCTTTCCACGCCGCCTTTACTTCCCCAACTCGAAGTCAGGTACCCATTACTGCTGGGTGGGCAGGAGGGGGGGGATCCGTGTCCGAACCGAGGCTCGAACCCAGACTTTCCGCTGTGGGGAGAGGAGCGCACTAACCACTCCACCACCGCACCCTCCACCACCATGGTATAGGATGCGAAAGATTGGCCTAATACCCGGGGCCCACTGGCAAGATCGATTTGGTTCGGTTTGTACGACGGGGCTAATACGGGGTGCCCATTGCGGATGGGAACGGATCGGATCGGGTCGGGTTGGGGGCGATAGCCCCACTCGTCACCTGAAAAAAAAACGCGTTTGTTTTTGAGGTTACGAGTAGGGCGCAATCGGCTTGTGCCACGATAGCTGCTTTGCGTCCTCAATCTGGCTAGCAAACCGCCCCGACCAGACCCGATCCTCCAATGAGCACCCTGTATAACCAGAATTTCTTCCATGTAGGAAGAAAAACAACCATCCTGGCACACACGGAACGAAATCTACGATGGCCTTCTAAAACAAACCCTTTGTGTTTTCAAAGCCGCGAGTTGTGCGATCAGTTGTAGGCAGAGGTCTTACAGTGTGCACTAAGGCCGCCAGAAAACGATTCAAACAGAACAGTTCCCCCAGTGGGTACGGCCCATACTAAAAAGGTATTTAGCCACAACGAGAAAGCACGGTGTTATCCCTATTATATTAATATTATTATAACGACGACCGTTTTTTTTCCAGATGCATTAAGAGCAACATTCATTTATCTATTTTTAAGTGCAGTTCTTTTAAAATCAGTTCTATGGTTTGCATATTTATATCTTATTGACATTCAAATTCGAATATTTGAAACAAATTTGTAATGTAGGTGCCATTGTAAAGACAAAAAGATATGTTTTTCTGTTTTAAAACATAAAAGCAAAACAGTTATCTGGGCTTGGAACAGTAAAACAGTTTTCCGTCGCAAAAGTAAGAGTAACGTTCAGAACTTCAGTGGAAGAATCTGTCTTCCACTGGAGACCTGACCAGGTCTTGTCAATCATAGCCATGTCACGTTGCCAGGGTCATTAGGGGGCACGGAGAGGAGGATGCTGGGAAGGGGAGAGCACCAGTGGACGGACAGGAATGCCAGGAAAAGGAGGATTGTGGGAAGGACTGTGAGAACAAAGGCTTTGTTTTCAAAAAGATAAGAGAGCTAGATAGATAGATAGATAGATAGATAGATAGATAGATAGATAGATAGATAGATAG
>NW_004798234.1:139707-142308 GCF_000002075.1 Aplysia californica | reverse complement strand
CCCCCCCCCAAAAAAAAAAGGAAATTTTTTAAAGACTCTTAAATTTAAAAAAATTAAAAATCCGAAAATTCCAAGACCTTAATGTAATCTAGAACTCATCGGAGTCTGAGGGTAATAAATTTCTACAGAGACTGCGAAACAGCGGACGAAGATACTGCACCAGGCGACCTCTTTTGGACAGGGGATGACAAAACAAGGGACATGTTGCGTCAGGTATGCCATACAACCCCCCCCCCCAAAAAAAAAGCAAAAAAACAACAACAAAAAAAACAACAAAAACAGGAGGAAGCTGGAGTGGCAAGCGCTGTTTTCATGTTGAGATGGAGGGAGTCATCTGTTGGGGTCTGTCTGACAACACTGTGCTGTGGTGTGCTGTGCAAGATGCAAATGTACAGAAATACTGTACACGAACTTTTTGCTTTATTTTGTTTTTATTCATTCTGTTTTGTACTTTTGGGTTTTTGTTTCGCTGTCGAGACTTTAATTCGTAATTTTAGCGACGTTTAAAGAAGACATTTGCTGATCAAGTGGTTCGCCCAGGGTCAAAAGAGACGTTACTGTAATGGATGAATGGTACATGTACCGGCAAGTCGAACCAAATCGGGAATTCAAAAAGTTTGCGAGAAACGAAACGAGGAAGAGTAAAACGTTGAAAAGAAACAAAAACAAAAAAAAAACGAAATAAAACAGAACAGAACCCAGTGCGTGAGAAATAACGGGTATAAAGATGCTGCAGTATTTGACTCAGCTATTTTTCCCACTCACTCCTCTCAACCCCCCCCCCCCCCCCCAATCCCCACCCCCCGGATTTTTGAAAAGTAAAATAATCAAACAAACAAATAAAAAAATTACGATCTGGACGTATTGTGCCAAAATGGTAGCTTTTCTCCCTCCATGACGGAAAAACTGACTGTCCCTGATTGAATCAAAATCAAATGATTGTCAAAAGTAGTTAAAAAAGAAAAACTGGTACTGGAACAACTTATAACTCATATTGAATCTAACGGTCATGGTGAAGCGTTCCATTGAGCGTACAAGGAAAACCTTAGCACCGAAAATGCTCTTCTGAACGTTACACCTGACATACTGAATTTCATTAATGAAAAAAAAAGAAGAAAAACAACAGTAAGTCTTTCGACCTATTTAGACTTGTCAGCTGCTTTTGACACAATATATCATGACATTCTTTTCATATCCACTAGAAACAAGTTTGGAATATCAGACACAGCATTAAAATCATTTGCGTAATACCTAAAATATCTTTTTTCAATCAGAGCAGACAGAAGATAGAACGTTTAAGACAAGTTTCTCTTACACTTAGTGTTCCTCAAGGATTGGTACTAAGGCCAGTTATTTTTACACTTTATACACTACTTCTTGCTAGCATTCCTCCCCACCCCCCCCTTTTTTTCCTTTCCAAATCAAACAAAAAAGAAAAACAGAGAAAAAACCCACACGAAATGCCATCTTTAAGAAGATGACACGAAAATGTATATTAGTGGTAACATTGACGACGACGACTTTATGACCCTGGCCAACGTAAAAAGACAACGTATACAAGACATCAGGCCTTGGAGAGATTTTAAACCATCGAGGAAACCCCCCCCCCCCCAACCCAGACATCATTGTCGTTACCCATAAAAGCAGAATTCTAAAATATATTCAAGAATTTAGAGATCTAAAATATCATTTTTTAAAAAACAAGCACAAGGCTATCCATAGTACATTTGTATTTTTGTACCGCAACTGTTGCTTGGGTGCTTGAGAAGGAGAAGGAGAGAGAGATAGATGAAAGAGAGAGAGGGAGAGAGAGAGAGAGAGAGAGAGAGAGCGAGAGAGAGAGAGAGAGAGAGAGAGAGAGAGAGAGAGAGAGAGAGAGAGAGAGGGCGGGACTGCTGTTGGGTCACTGTGATACCTTTGAATCCTTCGAGTACCATCGTATATTGCTTTTAAAAATGCTTCTGTTTAGAATACTGAGATTTCACATTAAAATAAAAGTTGTTGTTTTTTCCACTTGGGGTTGTTTACCGTACTTTTATTTGTTCTATTTTTCTAAATCCATTTACATGAATGGTTTCTATACTTACTCGTCACGTTCTATTTTTCTGTAAACGAGTTTTCATATACTTATGTACACATTTAATTTATATCATTTTATGTGCACCTGTGCGTAAATGTTGCTCGTACTTTCATGCTACTGGTCAGTGCATTGAAAATTCCAGTTATGACGCTAAATAAATGCCTACTTGATAATAGTAACAATATTAATAATAAAAACAATAATAATGATAATAATAAATTATTGTTATTTATTATTATTATTATTATTATTATTATATTATTATTATTATTATTATTATTATTATTATTATTATTATTATTATTATTATTATTATTATTATTATACTATTATTATTACTATTATTATTATTATTATTATTATTATTATTATTATTATTATTATTATTATTATTATTATTATTATAATAATTATAATTATAATTATAATTATAATTATAATTATTATTATTACTATTATTACTATCATTATTATTATTATTACTATTATTATTATTATTATTGATAATAATATTACTATAA
>NW_004798234.1:135071-139607 GCF_000002075.1 Aplysia californica | reverse complement strand
ATTACTATTATTATTATTATTATTGATAATAATATTACTATAATTATTACTATTATTATTATTATTAATAATATTACTATTATTATCATTATTATTATTATACTGTAATAATCATTATCATTATCATTATCATTATTATTATTATTATCATTATTATCATCATCATTATCGGATTTTTCCAGTCAACAAAGAGTAAACAGTTCGCCTACTACAGTTATTTCGTTGGTTTCTGTTTAAGTAAGTTTATTTAGTGTATTAGGCCATTGTCCACATCTTAGATTATTATTTATAAAGCACTCATTTGTTAAATAAAGTTTCCATAATGAAAAAGTAAGCTTGGCAAGATAAAACTCATCTTATCATGGTTCAAAAACTGCATATTTTTGTCACTGGGCCGAGTCACGCTTGGAAGAATTAACAATTTCCTTTGATTGACAAAATTTGGACAATAGAAAACAAAGTAAATTCACCTTCCATTTCATGAAAGTTACACCTCTTACATAAGGGTGAACTTATTAATTTCCACCTATAAAGATCGTCAATTAATGGAAGACTATGAGATTTTAACAAGGCTGAGACCCTTCTGTTCCGATACCGTGGGAGGTTGATGATATACTCAGCTTTTTCTTGAAACGGAATTGTACGAGAGAATAAGTCATACTTGCGGCAGACTTAATTCTTCCTCTTTGTTCAGCACAGAATGATCAACAAGCTTACTTCTTTCTTCACTGAGAAATAATGTAGTGGTTCCAACACTTTGAGAAAACCGGGCATATCCAAACCCAAAATATCAGGGTATGGCGTTAAACAGGTAAGGAGACACAAGCATCTCCTATCAACATAATTCAACTAAAATTGAACTACATGTACTTTGGGTAGTCAAAACGCCATGATTCACTCGGGAAACATGTTTTGGAAACAAAGGTTGAAGACAAGAGAGGAAGGGGAAGACCTTACAGAAAAAGGGTACAGGTCAAATAAACCTTGCTTAAAATGAAAACAACTAGTCGCGATTGTTGTTGTAGCTGTTGTTATTGCTGTTGTTTTTGTTGTTGTTGTTGCTGTTGTTGCAGTTATTGCTGTTGCTATTGCTTTTTTGCAATCGTTTATGCTGTGTCGTTAATGTTGTCGACGTCATCTTTTTTTTTGGGTGCTGTTATTAACTCCACAAAAGGAGAAATTAATGATTTTTTTGCAGGAAATTTATTGGGCAAAGAGGACATGGTGAAAGAAAAGGGCAACAGAATATACAAACCTGCACTTGAAAACATCATCATCATCATCATCATCATCATCATCATCATCATCATCATCATCATCATCGTCATCATCATCAAACTTTTATTTAGTAAGAGTGGCGTCGGAAATAAGCCCCAAACAGTCAATTCTTTAGTCATCTAACAGTTGAAGCAGATAAACCAACGGTCAAATATTACAGGTACAATATACTCACGCAAACAAAGCATCTCTAGGATCTTTTTGATAAAATAAGTAATGGACTTCAGTAACATCTCTCACATGAGAGTGAATTGGGTCGCTGTTAAAGACACGCGAAATAACCCAGATTGCGGGGGTTTCAGGAAATTTTGACCCACACCAAAGGTGGGCACTGCCCTAACAATAGGAGAAGTTTGGTTTCATTGGTGTGTATATTTGTTTGGTTATAGAGAAAACTCTCCTTGTCTTTCAAAGAAACTGAACAAGGGGCAGAAACTTTACTTTCGATTTTCTCAGAACAGCATTTTTCTGGATAGCCCCCTTGTGATTGAAAGCGACCATTTACTATTGTTCACCAATAAAGACTGTTATTAAATGCAAGGCTATGAGTTTTTTTAAAAACAAGGTTATAACAAGGCTTTTACCCTTTAGTTCTAATACTTTGGGATGTTGATGATATACTCAACTGTTTCTTGAAACGGAATTTCAAGAGAGAATAATTTATACATGCGGCAGACTTCTTCCTCTATGTTGAAGGCAAGAGAGAAAGGGGAAGACCTAACAGAAACAGGGCACAGGTCGTAGAAACCTTATTTGAAATTAAAATAACTAGTTTCTGTTGTTGCTATAGCTGTTGTTAATGTTGTTGTTGCTGTTGTTGTTATTGTTGTTGTTATTGTTGTTGTTGTTGTTGCTAAGGGACTTCAGTTGAACAAACTAGTAACTCAAGTACATTGTGAAAGTGAAAGTCGTAGGGCGCCTCATAAGCTCAGGTGGCATCATCATACTGGACTATAGAGCGAATGGCCCCTTTTTTCGAATTCCAAACTGCGCGTTAGTTTGAGTTTGTAGAGTAAAGAGAAGCACATGGACACACGTATGGTCATTCAGTGCTGAGAAACAGTAAGACAGACAGACTGACAGATAAAAACAATAGAGGAAAAGTAAAGCAGTAGGACCTACTAGCAGCGCCCTACAACCACCCGCACTGCGCATTCTTGGACTCAGGTCGTTTTGGGAAGTTTTCAAGGCTCTCAACCCCATTTAGCTCGGTCCTATCGGAGATTTACATTGAATTTGGAGGTCTGGACACTTGAACAAATTTATAATGTTAATAGGGGAGTTTAGCATAATATAGACTTGCTTTTACCGATAGTCATGTTACTAAAGACATAACATTATTTACTCATAGTCATGTTACTAAAGGCATAACATTATTTACTGATAGTCATGTTACTAAAGGCATAACATTATGTACGGATAGTCGTGTTACTAAATACCCCCCCCCCCCCAGGGCGGTGCTACTGACTGAAGTATCTTTAGGCCATTCTCAAAGCAGGGACAACAACATGTTCTTATGCACAGAAGAATGGTAAATTGGCTGATTCATCAATGCCATGCTCATAACTGTGCCTGAACTGAAACAGGGAACTGCTGCTTTTTCTTTCCTAATCCCTACTTTCGTCATTTTTCTTCTACTTCTTTTGTATGTTTGTTACACTCTTTTGACTCGCTATTTCCGGGATGCCTTGATGGTCGAAGCTGACTCTGTACTGTTGAAGCTAGAGAGGTGAGCAGAGTAAGCCTGATTCCCTCTATGGACTTCTCTGTTGACATCCACCCCTTGGAACTCATATGACCTTATGCAGTTGTGAACGCCGTAAAAACTCTACTAAAACTAAAATAAAATCATGTTACTAAAGACTTGACATTATTTACTGACAGTCATGCTACTAAATACATAACATTATTATAATGTACTCACCTTCAAACTGCAATGATATCTTGACCTCGACGAAGGAATGTCCGCTTCCAGAGCCTGTAAGAACAACGCTCTTGTGAAGAATGCAGAATAACAAGAAATCTCACAAAATGACCTGAGTCTATTCTCTAGGGTTTGATAAAATAGAACTATTAGATTGTAGCACACTGGGCTGGATCTGATTGTCGATTGTTAGATTGCAGACCGCCTTTGACTTACTTTGAGGTTGTTAAGAAACGTAATAACAATTCACCCTAAGCCAAAACGTATTTTGTGGAAGAACATGAATTTCGTTTTTGGATTTAGTTGTTATCCAAAGTTTTAAATTTTCAGCCAAAGATGGTTGTGGATTTTTCACACCTTTCTTTCTTTTCGAAAGAGACCAAAATAAATAAATAAAATCTTCTCTGTTTTGAACCAATAACGCAATCGGATAAAAGAAAAGTCTGATCTGTCTTCTTGAGTCAACTACATGTACTTCATCGAATAAGAAATTTCTTAAAATCTGATCTGTCTTGAACCAAGTACCTCATCGAATCAAAGAAAAATCGGATCTGTTTTGAACCTACTACTTCATCGAATAAGAAGAAAAAAACACACAAAAACATATGATCTGTCTGGGACCAACTACTTCATCGAATCAAAGCAAAATCTGATCTGTCTTGAACCAAGTACCTCATCGAATAAGAAAACACGTGGGCATATCCATCTCCACACAAACTGACCATAAACAAACACACGCACGCACGCACGCACGCACATTTATTACCCCCTTGAAGGAGACTCAACAAAACGGTAGCAGGAAAGAATCTGCGAGTGAGCACGAGCGTATAAAAAGAGCTCGCAGTGAGCACTGAAGGGACTATGAACTCGTTAGTGTATGAGCGGCTAAATGCCTACACCCCATTATTTCTCACACTCTGGGGAAATTCTTGTACAGTCGCCCTCAAGACAACACTGCGAAAAATTCGCGTCCTTGTTTCGAGTTTCGCACCAATCAGCACCACTTTCTACAGGCTCAGAGAGGGAGAGACAAATGGGGCGATGGTGGGGGTGAGTGGTTGAAAGAAACTCCATGACTCTACAAGAACCCCCCCCCGTGTATGCTTGTACTAAGGAATTTATATCAGTTTGACAACAAAATGCGTCTGTACAAATCTAGCCTATTTGAAAAATATGATTGTCAATTTGAGACCAGATGGAATGGAGAAAAAAATCTTTATCTTTTGCCTCCTGTTGGGAACTACCAAGCTTATTTCTTTTTTACCAGTTTCTTGATATGTTTTATTGGCTGCATATTATATTTGTGAAAATGATAGATAGATGGATATGGATAT
>NW_004798234.1:131654-133421 GCF_000002075.1 Aplysia californica | reverse complement strand
TCTCTCTCTCTATGTATCCATGTGCGTTATGCAAGTGAACTTATTGCCTCCCCTTTTTAAAAAACCCAATCTGGCTTGATTTTTTAACCTTTTACTTAGTTGCAATGCTTGGTGTTCAAAGGGAAAGTGCATATAGCCTTGAGGCTGTTCAGATGGAAGCTCACACTGTAAAATAACAGTTGTGGAATCGGACGCTTTGTTAGCTCAATTGGTATAATTCCTTGATTCGAATCGCCATCGCGACATTATTCTTGGACCAAAACATTTAAAGTGTAGGTTATCATGATATCTATCGTGAAAAACAAAACCTTAGTAAGGTTTTGCAGCGCTCGCAACTGCATAAGGTCATATGCGCACCAAGGGGTGGATGTCAACAGAAGTCCAAACGGGGAATCAGGCTTACTCTGCTCACTTCTCTAGCCTCAACCTTTAAGTAAAATGAATAGAACCTGCCTCCCCCCCCCCCCAAAAAAAAAAAAGCTGCAAAAAACTGCTTATTTGGAGGGAGAGAGATAATACATTACTTCCCTTCACTACCACTATGGCGGTTATCCGCGCATGCGTGCACCGTCAGTTTTAATCGCGCTTCCTGGCAGCGCCAGCGGTAGTGTTGCAGAACTGACACGGGGGGTTCTACGAGCGGAGATGCTATCTGCTCGACTGACAAACGAGCCGTGTATGGTTCGGGCCCCTGCCGCCCGTACGTCATTGGGAGCGGCCCGAGAGGGTGTCAGTGTCAGAGACAGGGTTAGGGTTGACGTTTGGTTAAATTTAACCCTATCCGTACGTCGTGTTTTACTATCGTATCTAAACGACGTGGGGAACTCTGTGCCATCACTTTCCAAAGAGGGGATTTACTCGTTAATCCGACCATTACGCTTTGCACAGCAGTCTGTCAAAATGATTTTTTTGAGAAATACCGAGTTTCAAAGAGATCTTCGAACTAGAAGTATTCTAAAATGTGAAGAATACAACCCCGGGGGTACAAAATGATCCAAGGGCGTACGGATAGGGTTAAATTTAAGTTGTATGCCTGTGTGGTGGGTTACTAAGTTGGGGGGATATTCAGCGGAGTGTGTGTGGGGTGGGAGTGGGGGTGTGTTAGGGGTGTGTGTTGGGGTGTGTGGGGTATTCGTGGGATGTGTAAGGTGGTGTGTTGGGGGTGTGTGGGGGGGGGATTGATGTGTATGTGTTGGAGTGTGTGTGTGTGTGTGTAGGGGGGGGGAGTGGTGTTGAGTTCATTGTTTAATTCTTATTAGTTAAAAAAATCTTACTTCTAAAAGCATCATTGGGCTATTGGCTGGACTGACAAACAAGCCGGGTATGGTTCCGGACCCTGCCGGCGTACGTCTTTGGGAGCGGCCCGCGAGGGTGTCAGTTTCAGAGACAGGGTTGGGGTTGGCGTTTGGTTAAATTCAACCCTATCCGTAGGCCTACGCGCTGGGGTCATTTTGTACCCCCGAGGTTGTATTCTTCCAAGTGAATACTTCTAGTGCGAAGATCTCTTTGAAATTTTCAGTATTTCTCAAAAATTCCTATTGAAAGACTGCTATTCAAAGCGTACGGATTGGATTAACGAGTAAATTTTCTCTTTGCAAAGTGGTGGCACAGAGTTCCCCACGTCATATGGATACGATAGTAAAACACGTCGTACGGATAGGGTTAAGTTGTATGCCAGGATGGTGAATTTCTAAATTAGAGGGGTATTGACGTACGCTATGACAATACGAAAACTGAAGCGGGGTGCGTGTGGGTGTGTGTGTGTGT